>NC_057794.1:79773601-79919295 GCF_018294505.1 Triticum aestivum | reverse complement strand
TCCGGCTTCGTCGTCCATACCGTCGAAGTCCTCAGAGCCGAAGTCGAGCATGTCGGTTAAGTCGTCGACAGTGGCTACTAAGTGGGTGGTGGGTGGGCAGCGAATTTCTTCGTCGTCTGCATCCCATTCTAGCTAGACATAGTTCGGCCAAGGTTCTCCTGACAGGGAGAGAGACCTTAATGAATTTAGCACATCTCCAAAAGGTGAGTGCTGAAAGATATCTGCGGAGGTGAACTCCATGATCGGCGCCCAGTCGGACTCGACGGGCACGAATATGAGCGGCTCGGAGTCCGTGGCCGGAGATGAATCCAGTGGTTTGGCGACCAGGCTCTCGTAAGGGGTGAAGTTAGTATCCGGCTCTATCGCCACTGAGAGTGTGGCCTCCATGGCGGGGTCCATCCCTCCGCTCTCGGATGGCACGACTTGCTCCAGATTGATGGACGGAGTAGTTGCGGATGCGATCTCCCGAACATTGTCCGACGGCAGAGTTACATCATGCTTGTCACAACTATACGGTGCGTCCGACATGGGCCCGAACCCGTCGAAGATCAAGTCTCCGCGGATGTCGGCCGTGTAGTTCAAGTTTCCAAATCTGACCTGATGGCCAGGGGCATAGCTCTCAATCTGCTCCAGATGGCCAAGCGAATTGGCCCGCAGTGCAAAACCGCCGAATATGAAGATCTGTCCGGGGAGGAAAGCCTCACCCTAGACCGCATCGCTAGCGATGATCGAAGGAGCCATCAAGCCTTATGGTGACGACACAGAGGAACTCTCAATGAAAGCACGAATGTCGGTGTCCAAACCGGCAGATCTCGGCTAGGGGGTCCCGAACTGTGCGTCTAAGGCGGATGGTAACAGGAGGCAGGGGACACGATGTTTACCCAGGTTCGGGCCCTCTTGATGGAGGTAAAACCCTACGTCCTGCTTGATTGTTCTTGATGATATGAGTATTACAAGAGTTGATCTACCACGAGATCAGAGAGGCTAAACCCTAGAAGCTACCCTATGGTATGATTGTATCTTGTCCTACGGACTAAAACCCTCCAGTTTATATAGACACCGGAGGGGGCTAGGGTTACACAAGGTCGGTTACAAAGGAGGAGATATACATATCCGTATTGCCTAGCTTGCCTTCCACGCCAAGTAGAGTCCCATCCGGACACGGGAGGAGATCTTCAATCTTGTATCTTCATAGTCCAACAGTCTAGCCAAAGGATATAGTCCGGCTGTCCGGAGACCCCCTAATCCAGGACCCCCTCAGGCTGGAATCATATTGGAAGGCCCATATGAAGCTACTGGGCTTAATTCGGATAGGCCGTAACGGGCCGTGAATTAGCGGGCCATAAATGGGCTATATACGAACATGCCGTTAACAGGCTTTCCGTGGGCCGACCCGTTACCTTTTGACCAAGTCAAACGGGCCGGCCTTTTCACCGGAATGGGCCTCTATTGGGCCGTGCCATGTGTCGACGCATCATAGGCGCCTCCTGTCCAGTGAATGGATGACATCTGTCCCAACGGTGAGCCAACACGTGTTTCCTCCGGCCAATGAGAATTTTACACGTGGAAAATCCTCATTGGTCCGGGCTGTTAGCGGGTTATCGAATCCAAAACCGGGCCTGATAGCTTAACGGCGTCCCGCTATGGTGGATGCCACATGTCGGTCACCCTTAACGAAAGCACTTCCATGACGCATGATTTATCATCATAGATGTGGACACTTCCGTGATGATAATTTTGGTAATGTCATGGAACACTTCTACGATAGCACATGTATGACTATCTTGATTCTATCATAAATTTGTCATGGATGTACATGCATGATAGAAAACGTGACCTACAGTGACAAGCACATATCATCACAGAAGTGTATTTTTTTGTAGTGTAGGCGAAGCCCTGCGCCGGTAACTTCATCATCACCGTCGCCATGCCGTCATGCTGATGAAACTCTCCCTCGTCCTCAATTGGATCAAGAGCTCGAGGGACGTCATCATGCTGAACCTGTGCTAAACACGGAGGTGCCGTACATTCGGTACTTGGATCTATTGGATCGTGAAGACGTTCGACTACATCAACCGCTTTACTAAACGCTTCCGCTTACGGTCTACGAGGGTACGTGGACACACTCTCCCCTCTCGTTGCTATATATATCCTAGATAGATCTTGCGCGATCGTAGGAATATTTTTTGAAATACTGCGTTCCCCAACAATGGCATCTGAGGCAAGTCTATGCGTAGATGTTATATTCACGAGTAGAACACAAAGAGTTGTGGGCGATAATAGTCATACTGCTTACCAGCAACGTCTTACTTTGATTCGGCGGTATTGTTGTATGAAGCACCCGGACAGACATTACATGACCGCGTTCATGAGACTGTTTCTACCGACGTGCTTGGCACACAGGTGGCTAGTGGGTGTCTATTTCTCCAACTTTAGTTGAATCGAGTTTGACTACGCTCGGTCCTTGTTGAAGGTTAAAACATCACACTTGACGAAAAATCATTGTGGTTTTGATGCGTTGGTAAGAACGGTTCTTGCTAGAAGCCGGTAGCAGCCACTTAAAACTTGCAACAACAAAGTATAGGACGTCTAACTTGTTTTTGCAGGGCATGTTGTGATGTAATATGGTCAAGACATCATGCGATATAAATTTTTGTATGGGATGATCATGTTTCATAAAAGTGATCGGCAACTCGCAGGAGCCTGATGGTTTTCTCTTTATTGCATAAGATGCAAGTGTCATATAATTGCTTTACTTTATCACTATGCGATAGAAATCGTTGCAAAAGAAATAGTTGGCGAGACGACCATGTGACAACACATTGAGAGAGATCAAGATGATGGAGATCATAGTGTCATGCTGGTGACGATGAAGATCATGACAGTACTTTGGAGATGGAGATCAAAGGCACAAGATGATAATGGCCATATCATGTCACATATTTTGATTTCATGTGATGTTTATCTTTTATGCATCTTATTTTGCTTAGTACGACGGTAGCATTATGAGATGATCCCTTGCTAAAATTTTAAGGTATAAGTGTTCTCCCTAAGTATGCACCGTTGCGACAGTTCATTGTGCCGAGACATGATAACCCACAAGTATACGGGATCAATTGTAGCCTCTTTCGATAAGTAAGAGTGTCGAACCCAACGAGGAGCTAAAGGTAGAACAAATATTCCCTCAACTTCTATCGACCACCGATACAACTTTACGCACGCTTAACGTTATCTTTACCTAGAACAAGTATGAAACTAGAAGTATTTTGGAGGTGTTGTTGGATAGGTTTTCAAGATAATCACTACTTGAATCAGGCACTTTGCCATCTGCCATGGCAGATGGCAAAGGCACGGATGGCGGATGGCAAAGGGCCGGCTGAATAAACTCTGGTAAAGGCTTCTTTGCCGTCTGCTGGCAGATGGCAAAGAGCCTGTAGCCTTTGCCATCAGCTGGCCGATGGCAAAGCCTGAGGAACGGGGTTAGCCACGTTAGTAGGCTAAAGGTGTGCTTTGCCATCCACCAGCAGATGGCAAAGGCTACAGGCTCTTTGCCATCTGCCAGCTGATGGCAATGGGTGCAGGCTCTTTGCCATCGGCCAGCTGATGGCAAAGGTTGCAGGCTCTTTTCCATCCGCCAGCTGATGGCAAATGCTGCAAGCTCTTTGCCATCCTCCAGCTAATGGCAAAGCATGCAGGCTCTTTGACATCTACTTGTTGATGGCAAAGAGAACAAATAGGCCAGACGAGCGCTTCACAGGTTGCTGCCACGTGGCCTCTTTGCCATCTGCCAGCGGATGGCAAAGCTCTTTGCCATCAGCCAGTAGATGGCAAAGTGCCTATATTGCCTCATTTAATTTTGTTTTTCTTATATCAATTCATTTTCACAGAAAATCAAATATATATATATATATATATGACCAATATAGCATATTCAACACATATTACCAATAGTCATGAACGCAAATATATCCAACACATGTTACCAATAGTAGCAAGTTTCATCCATACATATACATAGTTTCATCAATATTACACAGTTTCATCATAGGTAGCAAGTTTCACAAAGTCAAAACAAAAACTAAAGATAAGCACTCCATCAACCCAAGCTTCCGTGATCTGAAGCAAATCTACAAAATGGGAAAGAAGAAAGTTAGAAGAAGAAGACTAGAATAAGAAGATTATTATGATGCAACTAAAATGTGAAGATTATTATGATGCAACTTATATCTGTAAAATATGTCATTTTGGAGCTAAGTATGGTTATTATGTCATTTTTGAGCTAGCTAAGCATACTAAGTCATTTTGGTGTAAAAAATGCTAAGTAAGGTCATTTTGGAACTAAGCATATATATTATGTCATTCTAGAGCTAGCTAAGCATATTAAGTCATTTGGAGGAAAAAATGCTAAGTATAGGTCATTTTAGAGCTATCCTAGGTTAAATAGGTCAATTTTGAGCTAGCTAAGCATATTAAGTCATTTTGGAGAAAAAATGCTAAGTATAGGTCATTTTCAAGCTATGCTAGGTTAAATAGGTCAATTTGGAGCTAATTAAGCAAAGCACTAGGCAAAACTTACCGTCAACCCGTAGGTGAAGAATCGGGGTTCTTGCTCGCGATAGTGGCAGACGGAGGAGGATCGGGGTTCTTGCTCGCGCCAATGGCAGACGTCGATGCTTGTCGGGAGTTATGCTGCACCAAATTAAAGATCATTTGCAATGTCTCATTAGCATGATACAACTCAAATGTGAAGACTAATAAGTAATGTCCATTCAAATGAAACTCACCGTGTCTGCCGGAGCAATGACTGGCATCGACGGAGGGGTCTGACCGTCTTCTCGCACATGTACTGCACATTTGGTTTTGACGAGTCAGTCATATTAGTTACTAATGAAAGGAACATTGCGTGCATGATTTAGCTAATATGTAGAAGAAACTTACCGCGAAGAGCTCGTATATGGCCCGGTTAGCCAAGTTGTTCCGATTCCTCTCCTCCTCCAAAAGCCTAGCCGTCCTCTCCTCAATCTGCCTCTCCCTCTCCGCCGCCTGCCTCCTTTCCTCTGCCAGAAGCTCCTGGGTCTTTGCTCTCTCTTCCTCAATAGCAGCCTGCAAAACCACTCCTCTCTAGCATTGTAATCATCGACGGTCGCACACATAATGTTGGAGGAAAGGTATCTAATTCTGTATAACTATCCTTGATTTCGAGATCCATTGGCCGTGGACGAGGCCTTATCTCAGCATCGGAGCTCGTCTGGCGCCTCTTGATCGGCGGGAGAGTGCTAGTACAACGTATCAGTCCATTCCCAATGGCTAACAAGCCATGGTTCCTTCCGCCACCAGATATCATCACCAGCTCTGGATCAATAGGCTGGCTCGGGTTAAAGTCCGACCCTTTCCTCGCCTTCCCCTCGTCTCTGTACCTCACGAGCTTGTTGTGGGAGGTGCGGTTGGTGAAGTTATTTGGATCATCGAGATCAGACTTAGAGAGTGCCTTGGCCTTCTTATACGGGGCACTATGGGCCATGGCATATAGGTCGAACAGCTCTGGCACATCCGTCTTGTTGTGCCGCGCCTAAAAGAAAAGAACAAAGTATTAGTTAAGGGCTCAAGCTAGCATGAAGACAGAATTTGCATGAATCATGAAGCAAACCACATACCCAGTTATCCCCGTACTGATATAGGTTGACGCTGCCTTGATGGTGTGGCACACTGCTCCTTTTGCCACGTCGATCCTTTGCATTGTTGTGGGTGGATAGCCATTGGGGAGAGCACCACTCATCCACTGGCGCCTCCCAACAATCCAGCCTATCCGCACACCATCTCGGGGGCACCTAAGTTAAGTAAACGACATTTGAGAGCTACGCCTACGAATCAAATCAAGGAAACTAAATACAAGGCCTTAAGAATAGGTAATTACCTTCATGTACTTCTCCTTACTCAGATACTTTGTACGGCACTTTAACTTGGACATCCTAATACCAATCGAGGCGAAGTAGTCTCGAGTAGCCTGCGTCCGAGCCCCGTTCCGCCAGTTTTGAAGTAGCCGCCTGCACTCAGCTTCGATAACCCGAGCCGCGGCCTCCTCCTATCCCTCAGCACACCTGTAAAAGGTCTGCAATCAAACAAGAAAACACGGATTAGTACAATCACTAGGGTTGCCAATCAAACAAGAAAACACAACATAAACAAGAGAGGAAAAATTACCCAAAACGTCTGGATCACAACGTCGGCCACCGTGTGGCACTCGACACCGCTGATCCTCTCCCCCGGCGAGGCCGCGGCAGCCAAGTAGTGCTCCCAGGTCATTCCTAGCTCTGGAACCTAGCCCTCACTAGGCAAATTGACCCACCCCGGGAAGCTCTGGCGACAAATCACACCAAGGACTGTGTTGGGCCTGCGGACACCACGACTGTGTTTCTAAGACCTGCAGTATGACAAGGCTAACGCATTATATATTCAAAGAATAAATGCACTTACTTCTCCCCATCAGACGTAATCAACCACCTCTGGTCAGGGGGCGCCGGGGTGGGCGGGAGCTTTGTACCACCACGCTGGTAGACATTGCCCCCCTCAACCAGCTCACTCTCATTATAGCTATCAGAACTATAGCCACCCTCGTCACCATCAGCATGGCCACTCGACTTCGGCCAGTCCCCCAATTGGTTCAGCTGCGATATAGCCTGATCCAGAGTCTCGTGGGACGGAGCCTCAGGGACCGGAGTCTCGTGGGGCAAAGGCTCGTCGGCCCGCGAGGCTCGTGGACCAGGGTCCGAGACGGGTCCACCTCAGGCGGCTCCATCTCAGACGGAGCAGTCCTGTGGTCAGGTGAATCAGCTGAGGGTGGTGGCGAGGAAGGCGTAGTGGCAGCCTTCCTACCTCTCCCGCCGCCACGTCCACCTCTACTAGCCTTCTCCTTCTTCTCCCCCCGACCTCTCACGGCCAAAGAAGAAGCGACCGCCGATGGTGTCTTCATACTGAGATCTAGTGCTCTCCGGAGGGTCTGGGGTGGAATGGAACTACCCCTCCCACCACGCGCCGAGGAAGGAGCCTCGGAGCGCTCTCGACCCGCGCCCACCATCTGTCAACACTTGCAACGACAAAGAGTAAACAAAATTAGTATAACATAAAAAAAAGAATACCTGACACAAATAATAATATGTATATAATTTAAGTGTATCATCATCATGAACATAAAAAATGGAATACCTAACATGAACTATAATATTAATCTTCATCGTCTATATATGCTTCGGGGTCAATAAATGCATCATCATCATCACTATCAGTAATGACATGCTCATCATCATCATCAATAAATGCATCAACATGTGAAAGGCCTCCTATACGTAATTGGTCAAGCATTGACAGGTCATCCGCAGCAGTAACCTCTTCTTGTTCCAGCTCTTCTTATTCCGGCTCATGCTCGGATTGATTGTCGCTGTCTACTTCAATGTTCTGGGGTGAAGTAGAGCGGTTCTTAAAACATTTTTTGGAAAGACGTGTTTCTTGGGAGAACTCTCCTTCATATGTGTCTGGGTTAATGTGAGGTTCATAATCCTCTTCATTGGGGGGAGGTGGTCTAACATGTGGCTGCACTTCATAAAAGACATCACAACCATTGAGATTTGAATCACTTTGGCAGGCCCACGGTAAATAGAAAACTTGGGTTGCCTGTTGAGCTGTAATATAGACATCGGGAACATCCAAATGGGTGCTTTGTTTGATTTCGACTAGCCCTAGATGTTCACGAGTCCTTATAGTCTCCTTCGGCTGGAACCAATAACATTTGAAGACTACGACGTTCGGTGGGTTTGCACCATAGAATAGAAGTTCATAAATTGCTTCAACTCTTCCATAATAATCGGTATCTCCTTCGCCGATAGCAAAGAACAACAATTTGTAGACTTTCGGTCGGCCATAGATAGCTCTTTAGCATAGGTACGAAAGCGATACCCGTTGATGTCGTATTTGTCAAATGAACGGACCTTATAGTCAAAACCATTAGCGACTTGTCTCAATTCGGCGTCCATAGACTCTGAACTAGCCTACAAGTTTAATACAAAATGATTGTTGCATTAGCCGGAAAATAGACGAAGAAATGAAATGGTCTAATAAAAATTACCGTTTGTTTGAACCAAGAGATGAAACCGGGATAGCCGCATCCATGCATTGCCAGAAGCTCATACTCTTCGACGGAATCCTTTTGGATCACCGCTCAATACGAGAATTTGACGACGTATCAACTGTATCAAATATCCGGGAATAAGAGCAGTTCAAAGGAATTAGAGGTTGCGAAACAATGTACCGAGAACTTACTCGATGTACGGCCGCACTTCTGTTAGATTGTTCAAGACATACAACGTAATGGTCCGCCATTCGTCAACATCCAACAATAAGGGAGTATAAGCACCGGCTGGTGCGAGCTTCCCTTTGAATAGGCTGAGGTTGGATCCACCCTTTTTAGGGTCGCCAGCATTGTGCCGAGGCTTCGGATTATGCAAATGATGATTTTTGGCTTCGTAGTGTGCTGTCACGAAGTTTGCCGCCTCCTCAGTAATGAATGCCTCGGCCATCAATGCTTCAATTCGACGTTTATTTTTACATTTTGCTTGAAGTGTCTTCTGCATCCTCTCAGTTGCGTAGCACCAACGATTCTGCACGGGTCCCCCCAATCGTGCCTCGGTCGGGAGATGCAAAATCAAATGCTGCATTGGATTAAAGAAGCCCGGTGGAAAGATCTTCTCTAACTTGCAGATCAACTCCAGTGCCAACTCTTCCAATTCTTCTAGCAAGCCAGACAATAGTTCTTTCGCACAAAGAACACGGAAGAAATAGCTCAGCTCTGCCAGTACTAGCCATTCATCCTCAGGGATAAAGCCATGCAACATCATCGGCATTACCCGCTCAAGCCATATGTGCCAATCATGACTCTTGAGACCAAATATTTTCAATTTTTCAAGGCTCGCTCCCCTCTTTAGATTCGCTGCATACCCATCGGGGAACATCAACTCATTTTTCACCCACAGGATAATTTCCCTCATATATTGCCTTCCAAAATTGAACCGTGCCTTTGGCTTTACCCAGTTCTTCTTTCCTTTCGGTTGTCGCATGTTTTGTAGTGGTCTATCACATAGAGCCTCCTGATCGACTCTAGCCTTAGGATTATTCTTTGTTTTTCCCTCTATGCCGAATAATGTACCAAAAAGGGTCTCGCCGACATTCTTTTCAGTGTGCATCATGTCGATGTTGTGTGGGCAAAGGAGGTCTTTGAAGTAAGGCAGATCCACAAGCATGTCTTGTGAGTCCAAGCGTGTTCCGAATTATACCTCTTGAAATACCTTGGACCCTTTGGATCCGGCTCGAGAGCGTTTAACTGATCTAGGGTCTCTTGGCCTGTCAACGCAGGTGGTGCAGAGTTTTTGACAACTCTACCTTTGATGAAGTTCTTCTTGTCTTTTCTAAACTTATGACGAGGATCCAAGAACTGTCTATGCATGTCGAAGCAAGAAAACTTGCCACCCGCCTGCAACCGACGAAACTCAAGAGTTGCCTTGCATGTGGGGCACAGAAACCTACCATGCACACACCAGCCAACGAATAGCGCATATGCCGGCAAGTCATGCATCAAGTACATGTACCACACACGCATTAGGAAGTTTTTTTAGAGCGGTGACGTATGTATTGATCCCATTATCCCAAGCTTCTTGCAATTCATCCTTAAGCGGCTGCATGTACACATTCATACTCTTCCCTGGAGAGTTGGGCCCCAGAATTATCAACGTTAGGAAAATGTTCTTTCTTTGCATAATCTGTCCGAGAGGAAGATTGAGTGGAATGACAAATACAGGCCAACAGCTGTATTGGGCTGCCATCATACCAAACACGTTGAACCCATCCGTGCTTACGGCGATTCGAGGATGCCTTGGATCTGCCACTTTAGCATGATGTATTGCATCGAAGCGCTTCCACGCAAAACCGTCTGATGTGTGTACCAACATCGGCTCCCCATCTGCATCCAGTTTGGTTCTTTTGCCCAATTTGTGCCATGTCATCTGTCTGATCGTCTCTTCGACCATGAAAAGATGTTGAAGTCTTGATATGATTAGCATATGCCGAAGAACATTAACTGGGATTTTTGTCTGACTCTTCTCACCCATACCGTTGTCTATCACAACATACCTGGAAGACTAGCAAACGGGACAATACTTCAAGTCCGCATACTCAAGCCTAAATAAAGCACATCCTTTCTCACAGGCATCTATCTTCTCATAGGGCATCTTAAGTACACGGAGGATTTTGGCCGACTGGTACAGGTTTGCAGGCATTACATGACCTTTGGGTAGAAAGCGTTCAAATAGTGCCATCACCGCGTCGTAGTATTCTCTGCCCAAGTTGAATTGAGCCTTTAGAGCCATTACTTGTGCGATGGCATCCAGCTGACAAAGCTCAGTGTGCTCGTGGAGAGGACGTTTTGAAGACTCCAACATATCATTGAAGGCCTTTGCAGATTCCTTCATCTCATCATCTGAATCCCGAGCATCATCAAAGTCTTCCACCATGTCTTCCATCCCAGTACCATGCTCGTCGGTGCGACGACGGCCCTCCTCAGCTCTGTCACGTTGGGCAGCCTCACCATGAAATGTCCAGACCGTATAATTAGGCGTAAAACCCCACTTCTGCAGGTGTTTGATCATTTCAAACTCTGACCTCTTATGATAGTTGTCGCACTCGACACAGGGGCACCAGGTTTGTCTCTGTCCATTTGCAAATGCGACTCTCACAACCCCCTTGGTTTCTGTTATCCATTCATGGGTCATGTCTTTCTGACTAGTGTGACCGGTGTACATCCACGCACGATCACTCATCTTGCCTAGCTACTAGACACACAAGAAATATATACATAATTCAACAAACCATATTCATCAGTTAATAGAGTTTGTCAGTTTTATTACGTCCATGCAATCTAGACGCTAATAGGTAAAGATAGGTCCTAATCCCATCCGAGTATGTGTAGATTGGGTTCGTTTTCTCATGCTCTACTCCGGATCAGACGCAAAATTTCGGCAGCACCTCCCCGCTGTTCTCCTGATACACGTCTCCGCAATAAGCAAAGAGGATGTGTACCCATAGAACAACAGGGAGGCGCTGACGAAATTCTGCATCGGATCTGGAGCAGAGCATATGGGAAAACGAACCCAATCTACACATACTCGGGCTGTCCATGGATAACGTTGGACAATTTGAAAGAATCACGGTTATAAATATGCAAATGCATGCATATTTATAGATGTAACCCTTTGGAACGGGAGACGCATAGTGGTCACGCATACTGATGATTCAACCTACCTACAGCTAGCATGTTTTATCGGCACGAAGACCGGAACATAACAAATGATTGGGGGAGGAGATGTCATTTGTGCTCACCCACGAACGTCGGGGCGGAGCTCGTTGAACGCACGGGAAGGTCGTCGAACACCAGACCCTCGCAGCGACGAAACAACTGCACATTTAAATCCACCCGATCAACACAAATATATATGATATTTTTCATAACAAAATCGGAAAATATATGACCTAACTCATAATTCATAAATATATGACCCAGTCGGCCTCTGGAAGGCCGAAAAGCACCTTTTCAGTCAACAGGAAGTCGAAGAGGTGTCGGGGGTCGGGGGTGTCGTGGTGTCAAAGGGACAAAGATAAATTCTATCCGGAAAGTGGACTATAAAGAAAATCCTGCTACATAATGCTCAAAACATCTGTAACCATATCCTAAATCTTGGCTACATGCATGTGTTTTTTGGAGCTAGCATGAAGTGTGCAACTTCTTGTGAATAAATGCTGATTGGGGTAATATGCGTGTGATACCCTTGATTGGATCACGCCTCTCTATTATATGCCAGGGGGATTACATGGAAAGGACTACAGTTGCAAGTAATTACAACATATACAAGGAAATTGCATAGAGATTAATCCAGTACACATTTTAACACTGTGTATTTTACATGTTGTTGGAGACTATTTTCTTTTCCCTCTTTTTGTGAAGTGTGCTCTCATGTCTTCCGATTTTGGGCTCATATACATGTACAATACTGCAACTATGTTGTACTGAAGAACTTTATGCGGCTACAGATTCAGTTGGATTCTTTCATTTGAAAAAATACAGCTTCCTATTTTTCTTGGAAGCTCTTGAGATTGTGATGCATATTGGCCATTAATTTCTACAACTTAGATTTTTCCTGGACAGAACTAGGGAGATTAGGCGGGAGTCCCCTGTCATCGACCATTTAGGAGGATACTCAACTTCCATGCTCCCAACCAATTAGGAGGATACTCAAGCTTCCTATTTTTCATGATTAGCAAAATCCTAGCAGATGGTAGTCTAGAAATCAGCCAGATTGGTCTTTCTATGTGTGCTTTAAAGTTTGCCTGATTGTATGTTGTCTGAACAAGACACTCCTCTTTTCTCAAAAAACAAAAAACAACACACTTCTCTGTAAAATACAGGCTTACACCTTGGAGTTTACATCTGTTGTGGTGTACCTCTGCTCTATGTTTGAATGTTTATCTGTTTCCAGTGTATAGATTAGGGCTAAACTGAACCATGCTAATTCAATCAGGTTTGGGCATACACATAGGCAAAGTTTGAATATAATATAGGACAGGGATCAGGTATAGACATGTGCATATTACATTTGTGTTTCAAGGCAACAACATAAGTGTGTTTCATGTATTTTCTGTGCGTATTAACATGTTACAGCACATACACCTTATATAAGTCAGGACAAGTAATTTGCCTCCTTCGCTTTGCCCCATGATGAAACTGAATTCATGATCTCCCAACGCATAGAGCACAAGAGTAGCACTAAATCTTCACGGTTCATATTTAGGCCATATCTACATGTTAAGCAAGATCAAGCCCGACCTGTTTATACAAACAGGCAAGGTTGTAGCGATTTTGTGCATGCTGATGCTTGTGATTGTTCTACATCTGAAAAGAAAATACATAATGCACTACTCATCCAAGCAAAATAGTTAAAATAATAGTATTTGGAAGCAACAAATATGATCAATTCGATCTACTCTCACAATGAAACAAGAGAAATAATTTCTTTCAGTCATCGTATATTTTCCTCTCTGAACATATAGCAGCAGAGCATGAACATGTACAGGGAGAGGTGGTCAGGCAGCAAAGAGGGCATCACCTTCGCAAAATGGGAAGAGGTGGTCGGGGAGGCAGAGAATCGACACAGCCGCCGGGTTCTTCGGCGGAAGACGGCGAGCAGGACGGGGATGACTTGTCGGGGACGGAGGAGCCGGTCGGTGATGGCGGCAGACGAGGGCGGGGATGTGTGGTCGGGGACGGAGGAGACGGTCCGCGACGGCGGCAGACTTAGGCGAGCAGGGCGGGGATGGCTTCACATCATGGACGAGCGGCGGCCGCCGGCGCTGAAGGTGCAGCCGGCATGGCTGCTCCGTGCGGCGGCTAGGGTTGGGGGAAGGGGAAAGAGCCTCGAGGGTTGGGGGAGGGGGCGGCGCCGCGTCCTGGAACGGTGGAGGGGCGTGCTGCGGTGGCGGGGAGGGGCGGGCCGGTGGCGGTGCTGGGCGGCGTCGGGAACGCGGGGCTGGGGCGCGGTGCGGTGGTGGCTGGGAGAGGTGGGGAGAGAGAGAGGGGGGTGGGGCCGGGCTGGGAGAGAGAGAGAGAGAGGGGTGGGGCTGGGTTGGCAGAGAGGGGAGGAGAATTTTTTTTTGGCAGTGATAAGAATCAGACTACTCAATTAAGCTTTCCATCAGACTACTAGTCCATCGTTGGATTGATGCAGCCTGGAACGACAGATTAAAGAGGTGGGCCTAGGTAGTTAGTTTGCATGTAGTACTAATTGCGATTTGTTTCCCGTCAACTACTCCCCAGAAATCACGTTAGACACTATTTTAGCTCTAGCCCCTTCCTTAATGCTTCATCTGTACGTACTTTGAAATCTGCACTAAACTACTCCAAAGAAAAACAAGGAAGCACATAGTATGGTAACACGTGCTAGCACTAGAACAATTCGTTTTGCTTCTATTTCCTAGCAAATTTGCTTCCATATAAGACTATATTGTTTCAACCTGGTGAGATTATTGTCCAGCGCGACCTTTTATTATGTTTATACTATGGGAATTTTTGCTGGGAATGATTATAGAAGTGTCTGCAATGTAACAATAAAATGCTTCGAAAAGTACAAATGATTTTATCAAACACCTTCTCTTTTACCATTGTGGCTAACAGTTTCAATTAAATTATATCGGGGCTTTGCTTCCCAAGAATTTGGTATTTGCGTTCAAAGAAATAGGAGTTTGCTTCCAAAGAATTTGGTATTTGTGTCCAAAGAAATAGGAATTTGCTTCCAACGAGTTTGTGAGCCATGAGATCAAAATACAAATCAACGACATTGACGGGTCTGACGAATGCTTCTCATCAGCTGTATGTAGGGAAGTGTTTTCCTTTTTTGTGAAGAAGAGAGGGGAGGAGATAGTCCCACATCTTTGCCATCAGCCAACGGATGGCAAAGGCCCACATCTTTGCCATCAGCCAGCAGATGGCAAAGCCCCACCTCTTTGCCATCAGCCAGCTGATGGCAAAGAATCTTTGCTGTCAATTGGCTGATGGCAAAGAGATGGGGCTAGTAGGCCGTTATAGCTCTGTTATCCACTAGGCCCCGCCCACTTCTTTGCCATCTGCCAGCAGGCGGAAAAGATTCTTTGCCATCGGTTGGCAGATGGCAAAGAGGTGGGGTTGATTGGCCGTTACAGCACTGGACCCCACCCACCTCTTTGTCGTCTGCCAGCGGACGGCAAAGATTCTTTGCCATCGGCTGGCAGATGGCAAAGAACTGGCTGATGGCAACCAGGTTCTTTGCCATCTGTTTTTTGTAAGCTGATGGCAAAGACGTTCTTTGCCATCCGCTGGCAGATGGCAAATTCTCTGTTTCCAGTAGTGAATAAAGAGCGTGTAAATAAAAAATAGGGGTTGTTTAGATGAAGACACAACTAAGTTAGTTTTAGTAGAGAGCTTGTTATCACACAAGAAAGTTATTTGTTCCTATGCAATGGATAACTAGAGCGGTAATCATTATTGCAATTTTATTTGAGGGAGAGGCATAAGCTAACATACTTTCTCTTCTTGGATCATATGCACTTATGATTAGAACTCTAGAAAGTATCCGCAACTACTAAAGATCATTAAGGTAAAACCCAACCATAGCATTATAAGGCATCAAGTCCTTTTTATTCCCATACGCAAACAACCTGCTTACTCGGGTCTATGTTTCTATCACTCACGCCACCCACCATAAGAAAATCATGAACATATTGCAAACCCCAAAGCAGGGATCCCTCATGCTTGCGCGATATGGAGAGCACCATAGGATAGCTCCAATAATAAAACATGCAACTCAAACCAATCACGATCGTCAATTAACCCATAGGACAAAACGGATCTACTCAAACATCATAGGATAGCCATACATCATTGGGAAATAATATATAGTGTTGAGCACCATGTTTAAGTAGAGATTACAGCGTTGGTGACAAGGGGGGAAGAGTTGCATATAGGGGGGGAAGAGTTGGTGATGATGATGGTGAAGTTGTTAGTGTAGATTGCGGTGATGATGATGGCTTCGGTGGCGTTCCGGCGCCACCGGAAGAGAGGTGGAGAGGGACCCCCTTCTTTTTCTTCTTCCTTGAACTTCTCCCTAGATGGGAGAAGGATTTCCCCGCTGGTCCATGGCCTCCATGGCATGGGAGGGGCGAGAATCCCTCCGAGATTGGATGATCCGTCTCTCTGTCTCTCTCTGTTTCTGCGTTTCAGATTCTTCCCTTTCACAGTTTCTTAAATTTCCGGAGATCTGTAACTCCGATTGGGCTGAATTTTGGACAAGATTTTTATCCAGATATTGGCTTTCTTGCGGCGAAAGAAGGGCACCAACTGCCTTACGGGGTGGCCACGAGGGCCCAGGGCGCGCCTGACCCCCTGGGGCGCCCCCTGCCTCGTGGCCCCCTCGGGCATCGTCTCGTGTTGATTCTTCTTCCCAAAAATCACATATATTCCAAAAAAAATCCGTCAATTTTTATTCCATTTGGACTCTGTTTGATATGGACTTTCTGCGAAACAAAAACATGCAACAAACAGGAAATGGCAGTGGGTACTAGATCAATATGTTAGTCCCAAAAATAGTATAAAAAGTTACCAAAAGTATATGAAAGTTGTAGAATATTGGCATGGAACAATCAAAAATTATAGATAAGACCGAGACGTATCAGCATCCCCAAGCTTAATTCCTGCTCGTCCTCGAGTAGGTAAATGAGAAAATAGATAATTTTTGATGTGGAATGCAACCTTGCATAATCTTGATCATGTAATCTAATCATGGCATGAATATTAAGACACGAGTGATTCAAAGCAATAGTCTATCATTTGACATTAAGACAATAGTACTTCAAGCATACTAATAAAGCAATCATGTCTTTTCAAAATAACATGGCCAAAGAAAGTTAACCGTACAAAATCATATGGTCTGCCTATGCTCCTTCTTCACCACACAAAATATTCAAATCATGCACAACCCCGATGACAAGCCAAGCAATTGTTTCATACTTTTGACGTTCTCAAAAATTTTCAACTTTCACGCAATGCATGAGCATGAGCCATGGATATAGCACTATAGGTGGAATACAATATGATGATGGAGGTTGTGTGGAGAAGACAAAAAAGGAGAAAGTCTCACATTGACGCGGCTAATCAACGGGCTATGGAGATGCCCATCAATTGATGTCAATGCGAGGAGTAGGGATTATGATGCAACGGATGCACTAGAGCTATAAGTGTATGAAAGCTCAAACTGAAACTAAGTGGGTGTGCATCCAACTTGCTTCCTCATGAAGACCTAGGGCATTTGAGGAAGCCCATCGTTGGAATATACAAGCCAAGTTCTATAATGAAAATTCCCACTAGTATATGAAAGTGCTAACTCAAGAGACTCTCTATATGAAGAACATGGTGCTATCTGAAGCACAAGTGTGGTAAAATGATAGTAACATTGTCCCTTCTCTCTTTTTTCTCATTATTTATTTTTTTTCTTTCTTTTTATTTTTTTGTAGGCTTCTTTGGCCTCTCTCTTTTTTGGGGGGCTTCTTTGGCCACTTTTATTTTGATAACCTTACATGGGACAATGTTCTAATAATGATGATCATCACACTTTTATTTACTTACAACTCAATATTACAACTCGATACTAGAACAAAGATATGACTCTATATGAATGCCTCCAGCGGTGTACCAGGATGTGAAATGATCTACCGTAGCAATGACATCTAAAAATGGACAAGCCATGAAAACATCATGCTAGCTATCTTACGATCATGCAAAGCAATATGATAGTACATTCTCAAGTCATGTATATGATGATGATGGAAGTTGCATGGCAATATATCTCGGAATGGCTATGGAAATGCCATGATAGGTAGGTATGGTGGCTGTTTTGAGGAAGATATAAGGAGGCTTATGTGTGATAGAGTGTATCATATCACGGTGTTTGGATGCACCGACTAAGTTTGCACCAACTCTCGAGGTGAGATAGGGCAATGCATGGTACCGAAGAGGCTAGCAATGATGGAAGGGTGAGAGTGTGTATAATCCATGGACTCAACATTAGTCATAAAAAACTCACATACTTATTGCAAAAATCTATTAGTCATCGAAACAACGTACTACGCGCATGCTCCTAGGGGGATAGATTGGTAGAAAAAGACCATCGCTCGTCCCCGACTACCACTCATAAGCAAGACAATCAATAAATACCCCATGCTCCAACTTCGTTACATAACGGTTCACCATACGTGCATGCTACGGGAATCACAAACTTCAACACAAGTATTTCTACAATCCACAACTACCCACTACACTACTAGGAAAAGGGCTATAGATAATATGGACACTAATGGCGCACCAGACATGTGGTGCGCCACTACTATATAGCAGTGGCGCACCATGTGCTGGTGCGCCATTAGTGTCTATCACACTAATGGTGCACCACACCAATGGTGCGCCACTCCTGACATCTATTTTTTTTTCCAAAAATACTAATGGCGCACCTGGTCAGAGTGCGCCATTACTAGTTTTAACAAGTAATGGCGCACCTGGTCAGAGTGCGCCATTACTAGTTTTAACAAGTAATGGCGCACCACTCACCCCGTGCGCCATTACTAACAATTTTTTTCCAAAACTAGTAATGGCGCACCTTGGTACAATGCGCCAGTACTATTCTTCCCCCCTCTATCCATTTTCCCCTTGCGGCCCCCACGCCAAATCCCCCTCCATCTCGACCCCCCTCGCCGCCGACGACCCCCCGCACCCTCCCCCGCTCCACCGCCACCGCCGACGCCCCGCACCCTCCCCCGCTCCACCGCCACCGCTGACCCCCCGGACCCTCCCCCGCTCCAATCTAGCTTAGGCTAGGTCGCGCCCCCCCCCAACCCCATTCACTGTAGCCGCCCGGCCCACCCCACCCCACCGGCAACTTGTAGCGACCAGACCTCAAACGGTCCAATCTCTGTGCTCCGGTGTCATCCCTGGATCAGTAATGCTGACACCACACAGTACTTGAAGGATTTATAGCAGAGTAGCAATCACACACTTATTACATCGAGTGTCTCAAAAGAGAACTTATTACAATAAATATGGCTTAAGGCCATCTAATAACGATAACAGCAGAAGGCTTGGAAGATAAGTGAGTCCATCAACTCCAACGGCATCACTAAGTATAGAACCACGACCTAAAACTCCTTAATCATCGTCTGAAAAGTATGCAACATTAACGTTGCAGCCCGAAAACGGGTCAGCACATGGAATATGCTGGCAATGTAACACATAGAGAGCAATGGAATGAAACAGCTATTCTATATGCATATTTGGCTGGGGGAAAGCTCTATGGTCACAGTTTTGCGTAAAGCCAATTTTTCCCTACTGCAAAGGAATAAATTTATTTAACTATCATGGTGGTTTTTAAACATTGAGAATGGTTGACAGCATTCTCAATCCCAATTAAACATCATCATTAAACAAACCCATCAAAATTAATTTTTAGAGTAACATGTTGAGATTCACATGATAATCTAGGTACTAGATACTCAAGATGTCCATAACCGGGGACACGGCTAACCATGATTAGTTTATACACTCTGCAGAGGTTTGCACACTTTTCCCCACAAGACTCGATCTCCTCCATTGGATTTCTCGCACTACATGGTGTTTGAGAAACGGATGACCGAGACATAGTCTTTCAGAAGCACTAGCACCTTACGATGGGTAGACCGTACCACTTACATCCCCTACACCTGCTAGTCTACCACTGTAAGAGTTCGCATGACTTAGTCAACTATGCTAGAGCCCATAATAGCTTGTGGCTGCACGCGGAAGTTTTTAGCATGAATAATCTCATGATCCCTTTGAGCCTGGGTGGCGGTCCAAAAGAAAATAGGCAATCCTGGAATACCCAGGTGCCTCAATCCACCCAGATATGTGTTTAGGTTGCCACCTTAAGTAAACCATTAATTAACAAAGCTCACATCTGTCATGGATACACTCACTCAATCCACGTCTACTAGCATAGCGTAGCAATAATAAGCAACGAAGAAGTAACTCCCAAAGGTTTGATAATAAACAGGTAATAGGTACTACCTCAACTACTTCCCAAACCCACAATTTAATTAGATCCTAATCATGCAATGTGTAAGGATTGATCTAATGCAATAAAACTGGGTAGTAGGAGGTATGATCAAAGTGTTACTTGCCTTTCTGATGATCCGGGAAACCTAGCGATTCGAAGTAACAAGCGGCGCACTCCGGGTACTCTATCGCAAACAACAAGCACACAATAAGTACTCAACTGATGCACAGGTAAAACTCAAATAAGAGATATAACCAGAAGGTTCAACTTAAGAACTCTGGTTGGCAAAAAGAATCCAATCGAACGAAGCAACGAAAGACAAACAACAAAAGAAACAGGCTTCGTTTACTATTCTGGATCTAAGGCAATTTTTACAGAAACAAAAACTAGTTTAAGTTGGTTAAACGGAAAGAGGGTTTCGAGGCGAAACTCCAGGCGCTTGAATTGCCTGATTCCGATAAACGAGCGAAAAGTTATACTAAAACGAAAATCGGATCAGAAATCACGATCAGAAATAATCACGGAAAATCCAAGAAAAAGAAAAACGATGAACATGTTAACGAACGAGCGTTCGTTATCTGGATCTAAACGACGAACACGTTCGTTAAATCGAACGAATGAGCGAATGCTCGCTAAATAACTAAACCGTAAAAAACCGTTCTAAAAACGGATCTAAAAAACCGCGGTTTAAAAAAAACGGGCGGTTTTCTAAGGAAAACCGCTGGCGACGGCGGCTACCTCGGGCGGCGGGACGGCGGGGTCGGCGGCGAGGCGGCGCGGCGGGGTCAGCGGTGCGGCAGCAGCGGCGAGGCGGCGGCGGCACGGGCGGGGGCGGCGCTAGGGTTTGAGGCGCGCGGGCGGGCTGCGGGGCTGAGGCGCTGGTGGGCTTCGGCGGCTCAGGCGGGCGGCTTATAAAGGCCCCCCGGGCGGAGTCCCGCTCGGGTACGGCCCGGAGTCGGTTCGGATTTTTTTTAAATTAATTCTGCGCAGAAAAACTAACGAAAGAAATACTAAACGGACTCCAAAAATCCCGAAATAAATTTTCCCCGACTTCTAAAATCAAGCCGAACGAAGCGAACATTTATTTGGGGCCTAAATGCAATTTTGAAAAACGCACATTTTTCCTAAAGTCAAATAAAATAGCAAATAAAACCAAATAAAATCTTATTTTGATTTTTTTTATTAAATCCTCAATATTTCTTTATTTTGGGAAAGTCATTTTATTCCCTCTCTCATATTTTTGTAATAGAAATAATTGAAGATGAAATAAATAAAATCAAAAGATCCTATTTTCAAAATTTGAGACAACTCAAATATGAAAATAACGAAATCCCCAACTCTCTCCAAGGGTCCTTGAGTTGCAAAAAATTTCTAGGATCAGCCAAAATGCAATAAATATGATATGCAATGATGATCTAGTGTATAACATTCCAAATTGAAAATTTGGATGTTACAAACCTACCCCCTTAAGTTGAATCTCGCCCTCGAGATTCGGGTTGGCTAGAAAATAGGTGAGGGTGGTCTTTCAGCAATTCTTCCTCTCGTTCCCAGGTGGCTTCATCCTCCGTGTGGTGGCTCCACTGAACCTTGCAAAACTTGATAACCTTGCTGCGGGTGACTCGACTGGCATACTCTAGAATCTTAATTGGTTTCTCCTCATAGGTCAAATCACTGTCCAACTGAATTGCTTCCAGTGGTACCGTATCTCTCAGCGGTATGTCAGCCATCTTTGCGTGGCACTTCTTCAACTGGGATACATGAAACACGTCGTGAACTCCTGACAATCCTTCGGGTAATTCTAACTTGTAGGCTACTTCTCCCATACATTCCAAAACTTTGTATGGGCCTACAAAACGTGGCGCTAGTTTTCCCTTAACTCCAAAGCGCTTAACTCCTCGAAGTGGTGATACTCAAAGATAAACTTGGTCTCCAACTTCGTAAACTGTCTCCTTGCGTTTAGAATCTACATAACTCTTCTGCCTGGATTGAGCTACCTTTAGCCTGTCGCGAATTAATTTCACTTCCTGTTCAGATTCCTTTATCAGATCCGGTCCAAACAACTGGCGATCTCCAACTTCATCCCAGGACAGTGGGGTCCTGCACCTTCTTCCGTACAAAGCTTCAAAAGGGGCCATCTTCAAACTGGATTGATAGCTGTTGTTGTAAGAGAATTCTGCATACGGCAAATTCTCATCCCAACTAGATCCGTAATCTAGCGCACAAACTCTTAGCATATCCTCCAAGATCTGGTTGACTCTCTTAGTCTGTCCATCTGTCTGCAGGTGGAAAGCTGTGCTAAACTCTAGTCTGGTTCCCAAAGTCTCATGCAACTGATTCCAGAACTTTGAAGTAAACTGGGTTCCTCTATCTGATACAATGCTCCTTGGAACTCCATGCAGACATACGATCCTGGTCATGTATATCTTTGCCAACTTTGCACTGGTATAGGTAGTCTTCACTGGAATGAAATGAGCTACCTTTGTCAAACGATCGACTACAACCCATATCGAGTCATAGCCTGAACGTGTTCTGGGCAATCCTGTAATAAAATCCATGCCTAGCTTATCCCACTTCCATTCGGGTATTGACAATGGTTGTAGCAATCCTGCTGGCTTCTGATGCTCGGCCTTCACTCTCTGACATACATCACAAACTGCTACGTACTCCACAATATCCTTCTTCATTCCGGTCCACCAGAAAATATCCTTCAAATCCAAATACATCTTCGTATTTCCTGGGTGAATCAAATATGGTGAATCATGGGCCTCTTGTAAAATTAACTTCCTGATCTCTGAATCATTTGGCACATAAACACGGTCTTCAAACCATATGGTATCATGCTAATCCTCACGAAATCCCTTAGCTTTTCCTTTGCTAATTTTCTCCTTAATAGAAGCAATCTCCTTGTCAGTCCTTTGGGCTTCTCCGATTTTATCCATCAATGTAGCTGAATCTCCAATGCTGCTACATAGCCTCTCGGGACTATTTCCAAACATAGCTCTCGAAGATTTTCGGCTAACTCCCTTGGTAAATCTCCCGTCATTAAGGTGTTGACGTGGCTCTTACGGCTCAACGCGTCAGCTACTATGTTAGCCTTTCTAGGGTGATATTGCAATCTCATATCATAATCCTTGATGAGCTCCAACCATCTCCTTTGTCTGAGATTCAACTCCTTCTGTGTGAAAATATACTTCAGACTCTTATGATCCGTATACACTTTGCAATGGTTTCCAATCAGAAAATGTCTCCAAGTCTTCAGTGCATGCACTACGGCTGCTAACTCCAAATCATGCATAGCATAATTCAACTCATGAGGCTTAAGCTGTCGTGAGGCATATGAAACAACTCTCCCTTCCTGCATAAGTACTGCTCCAAGTCCTCGATGTGAAGCGTCGCAATACACCTCATAATCCTTGGTCTGGTCTGGCAAGATCAACACTGGTGAGGTAACCAAACGTTTCTTCAACTCCTAAAAACTAGCCTCACATTCCTCCGTCCATATGAACTTGGTATCCTTCTTCAACAACTCCGTCATAGGCTTCGCAATCTTTGAGAAATTCTCAATAAACCTCCGGTAGTATCCTGCGAGTCCAAGAAAACTCCGGACCTCTCCCACGGTGGTTGGTGCTTCCCACTTGGTCACGGTATCAACTTTAGTGGGATCTACTGCTATACCTTCTCCGGATATAACGTGTCCGAGAAATCCAACTTCCTTCAACCAAAACTCACATTTGCTAAACTTGGCATATAATTGATGTTCTCTGAGCTTTCCAAGAACCAAACACAAATGTTCCTTATGCTCCTCTTCATTCCTTGAGTAAACCGGGATATCATCAATGAACACTACGACGAACTTATCCAAGAACTCCATAAACACTTTGTTCATCATGTTCATAAAATATGCAGGTGCGTTAGTCAGACCAAATGACATAACGGTATACTCGTACAGCCCATACCTGGTGGTAAAAGCCGTCTTGGGTATATCCTGTTCCCTAATCTTCAACTGGTGGTATCCTGATCACAGATCGATCTTGGAAAATACCTTAGCTCCTTGCAATCGATCAAACAGATCATTGATCATCGGTAGTGGGTACTTGTTCTTGATGGTTGTTTCATTCAATCCTCGATAATCGACAACCATCCTTAATGATCCATCCTTCTTTTCTACTAGAAGTACTGGCGATCCCCAAGGTGAAGAACTTGGGCGAATATATCCTTTATCCAGTAACTCCTTAATTTTCTTCTTAATTTCCACCAAATCCTTTGCAGGCATCCTATATGGTCTCTTTGATATTGGCCCTGTGCCAGGCAAAAGCTCAAACAAAAACTCAATATCTCTATCCGGTGGCATGCCTGGCAACTCTTCTGGAAATACTTCGGGGAAATCCTTCACTACTGGTACTTCCTCCTGCACAACTCCGGTTAAACAATTTATTTGAGTCCTCTTTGGCACATGTCGGGATACATACTTGATCCTTCTCCCTTCTGGGGTGGTAAGAAAAATTGACTTACTAGCACATTCAATATTCCCTTCATACTTTGACAACCAATCCATGCCTAATATCACATCCAATCCTTGGGATTCCAATACTATTAGGTCTGAGGGAAAAACATAGTTACCAATCCTTAATGGTAACCGATCACACCATAGACTAGCCATATATTCTGCTCCAGGCGAGGTTACTAACATGGGTGACCTAAGGGCATGGGTTGGCAGTTTATACTTATCCACAAATCCCCTTGATATGTATGAATGTGATGCACCAGTATCGAAAAGAATGAGTGCAGTAAATGACTTAACCAAAAACTTACCGATTACTGCATCCGGCTGCTCTTCAACCTCCTCCACGTTAACGTGGTTCACTTGTCCCCTGTTGAAAGGGCTCGACTTCTTCCCAGAGCTTCCATTGCCATTTCCATTCTGTGATTCAGGACATTCATTGGTATAATGTCCGGTCTTCTAGCACTTAAAGCAAGTGAGTTGGCTCAGGTCTTTCTTGGCTGGGGTTGATGGGTTGGTGCGGTTCTGGCCGTTGCTTCCTCCATTCCCATTACTATTCTTGGGGCCATTGTGATTGTGCGAGCTTCCTCCTCCATGGGTATGCTGAAAATGTCCTCCCGGCCTAGGGGTAAATCGTGGCTTCTGCTGAGCTCCTGAATTGTACTTTCCTTGTGCATACTTCCTCTTGCGATTCTCAATTTGCTGTTGCTTCCCTTCAATCATGAGAGCACGATCTACCAACTCCTTGTAGTTGTTGAAGGTTGCTACCATCAACTGCATGCTCAACTCATCATTCAGTCCTTCCAGAAATTTCTCCTGCTTAGCTGCGTGTGTAGCAACGTCATCTGGGGCATAACGTGCTAGCTTACTAAAGTCCTCCACATACTGGCCAACTATCCGTCCTCCTTGGCACAAGTTGCGAAACTCTCGCTTCTTCATGGCCATAGCTCCTGCTGAAACATGGGCAGTTCAAAAAGCCTGCTGAAACTGGTCCCATGTGATAGTATCGACAGGGAAAGTGGCTGTGAAGTTCTCCCACCATGATGCTGCAGGTCCTTCAAGCTGATGTGCGGCAAACTTCACCTTCTCCGCATCCATGCATCCTGCTGTGGTCAACTCTCTAGCTATCTTGCGGAGCCAATCATCTGCTACTATCGGCTCGGTGCTACTGGAAAACACCGACGGATTCAGCCTAAGAAAACGGGCTGAGTGATCAACAGGTGGTGGTGGTGGTGGGTTGTTGTTGTTGTTCCCTTGATTCTGATTCTGGACTAGCAACTACATCAATGTGTTCTGCTGCTGGATCAACTGGGTAAGCTCTGATGGAAAGGTAAATCCGGGGTCACGTCTCGGAGGCATCTGAGGGTTTAGAAATGATGAGATTTAAGAATAGAGGGGGTCTAAAGATAAAACACTACCCATATGCACATGAGGCAAAAGCAAACAATTCACTTCATTCATTCAATCAAACAAGGGCATACAATCGATCTAACTATCGCGAAAGTGCTCGGACTATAATATTTACATGGTGGACTACTACTACTGATGAGGTGGTCTACTAGAAATATTCTTCGGTTGCAGACTCCATGATATCTGCTCCGGCTTCATCGACATAGTCATCATCGCTATCGTCGGGATCCGAGTCGGTGTCGTCGATGATGATGTAGTGTTCCGGGTGAATCTCCTTGGGTTCTTCGTCTTCTTCTACTGGTGTAGGGCCTCCCATAAATATTCCAATCTTCATTGTTAGGTCGGCGTTCTTATCCACTAATACTTCAATTTCTTCTTCATAATCTTCACGTGTAGCCTTGAGTTCTTCCTCCAGTTCCTTGTTTCTTGTCTTTGCCTTCTTCAGGTCTATCATGTCGGCGCACATCTGGTTCTCCTGACATCGAATGTGTTGGTTTAACTCTTGGATAAAAGTTGCAATTGATCTATCCTTTCTAGTGTTGATCATCTCCCAGTGCTCATCTCGGCACCCACAAATCTGGTAGATAGTATCCTTGAGATCATTTCGGTAGACTTCTCCAATGCGTCCCATGGCGATGTGAGCTGCCATGCTCTTTCCTAGACTCCAAGTTGGTGCATCAAAAGAAAACTCTATGGGCTCAGTGACTGGCATGAACGTCCTTCCTGGAACTTGAACTTGAATCATCCAGCGCTCTTCTTCAGTAAAGTGGCATTGTAGGTTCCGGTGAAGCTTGGTACTCCTATGTTCAGATATCTAGTGACTTCCTTCAAGTGACGTCCAAAGGGTGTATCTTCATCTGGTTGCGTGAACTTGTTCCTTGCATCCGCCATCCTAAAAGAGTAGAAAAGGTGAGGAGTCAGGAAGAGAAGAGAGTGAGTAGTGATCTAGGTCTTTAGCTTAGTGGCCGTGTCCTACAGTCAGCGTGTGCTCTGATACCATCTTGTAGCGACCAGACCTCAAATGGTCCAATCTCTGTGCTCTGGTGTCATCCCTGGATCAGTAATGCTGACACCACACAGTACTTGAAGGATTTATAGCAGAGTAGCAATCACACACTTATTACATCGAGTGTCTCAAAAGAGAACTTATTACGATAAATATGGCTTAAGGCCATCTAATAACGATAACAGCGGAAGGCTTAGAAGATAAGTGAATCCATTAACTCCAATGGCATCACTGAGTATAGAACCACGACCTAAAACTCCTTAATCATCGTCTGAAAAGTCTGCAACATTAACGTTGTAGCCCGAAAACGGGTCAGCACATGGAATATGCTGGCAATGTAACACATAGAGAGTAATGGAATGAAACAGCTATTCTATATGCATATTTGGCTGGTGGAAAGCTCTATGGTTACAGTTTTGCGTAAAGCCAAATTTTCCCTACTGCAAAGGAATAAATTTATTTAACTATCATGGTGGTTGTTAAACATTGAGAATGGTTGACAGCATTCTCAATCCCAATTAAACATCATCATTAAACAAACCTAGCAAAATTAATTTTGAGAGTAACATGTTGAGATTCACATGATAATCCAGGTACTAGATACTCAAGATGTCCATAACCGTGTACACGGCTAACCATGATTAGTTTATACACTCTGTAGAGGTTTGCGCACTTTTCCCCACAAGACTCGATCTCCTCCGTTGGATTTCTCGCACTACATGGTGTTTGAGAAACGGATGACCGAGACATAGTCTTTCAGAAGCACTAGCACCTTACGATGGGTAGACCATACCACCTACATCCCCTACATCTGCTAGTCTACCACTGTAAGAGTTCGCACGACTTAGTCAACTATGCTAGAGCCCATAATAGCTTGTGGCTGCACACGGAAGTTTCTAGCATGAATAATCTCATGATCCCTTTGAGCCTGGGTGGCGGTCCAAAAGAAAATAGGCAATCCTGGAATACCCAGGTGCCTCAATCCACCCAGATGTGTGTTTAGGTTGCCACCTTAAGTAAACCATTAATTAACAAAGCTCACATCTTTCATGGATACACTCACCCAATCCATGTCTACTAGCATAGCGTAGCAATAATAAGCAACGAAGAAGTAACTCCCAAAGGTTTGATAATAAACAGGTAATAGGTACTACCTCAACTACTTCCCAAACCCACAATTTAATTAGATCCTAATCATGCAATATGTAAGGATTGATCTAATGCAATAAAACTGGGTAGTAGGAGGTATGATCAAAGTGTTACTTGCCTTGGTGATGATCCGGGAAACCTAGCGATTCGAAGTAACAAGCGGCGCACTCCGGGTACTCTATCACAAACAAGAAGCACACAATAAGTACTCAACTGATGCACAGGTAAAACTCAAATAAGAGATATAACCAGAAGGTTCAACTTAAGAACTCCGGTTGGCAAAAAGAATCCAATCGAACGAAGCAACGAAAGACAAACAGCAAAAGAAACAGGCTTCATTTACTATTCTGGATCTAAGGCAATTTTTACAGATACAAAAACTTGTTTAAGTTGGTTAAACGGAAAGAGGGTTTCGAGACGAAACTCCAGGCGCTTGAATCGCCTGATTCCGATAAACGAGCGAAAAGTTATATTAAACGAAAATTGGATCAGAAATCGCGATCAGAAATAATCGCGGAAAATCCAAGAAAAAGAAAAATGACGAACAGGTTAACGAACGAATGTTCATTATCTGGATCTAAACGACAAAAACGTTCGTTAAAACAAACGAACGAGCGAACGCTCGCTAAATAACTAAACCGAAAAAACCGTTCTAAAAACGGATCTAAAAAAGAACCGCGGTTTAAAAAAACAGGCGGTTTTCTGAGGAAAACCGCCGGCTACAGCGGCTACCTCGGGCGGCGGGATGGCGGGGTCGGTGGCGAGGCGGCGCGGCGGGGCGGCGGGGTCGGCGGCGAGGCGGCGCGGTAGCAGCGGCGGGGTCGGCGGCGAGGCAGCGCGGCAGCAGCGGCGAGGCGGCGGCAGCGGCGCTAGGGTTTGAGGCGCGCGGGCGGGCTGTGGGGCTGAGGCGCTGGTGGGCTTCGGCGGCTCGGGCGGGTGGCTTATAAAGGCCCCCCGGGCGGAGTCCCGCTCGGGTACGGCCCAGAGTCGGTTCGGATTTTTTTAAAAATTAATTCCACGCAGAAAAACTAACGAAAGAAATACTAAACAGACTCCAAAAATCCCGGAATAAATTTTCGCCGACTTCTAAAATCAAGCCGGACGAAGTGAAGATTTATTTGGGGCCTAAATGCAATTTTGAAAAATGCATATTTTTCCTAAAGTCAAATAAAATAGCAAATAAAACCAAATAAAATCTTATTTGATTTTTTTATTAAATCCTCAATATTTCTTTATTTTGGGAAAGTCATTTTATTCCCTCTCTCATATTTTTTAATAGAAATAATTGAAGATGAAATAAATAAAATCAAAAGATCATATTTTCAAAATTTGAGACAACTCAAATATGAAAATAACGAAATCCCCAACTCTCTCCAAGGGTCCTTGAGTTGCGAAAAAAATTTAGGATCAGCCAAAATGCAATAAATATGATATGCAATGATGATCTAGTGTATAACATTCCAAATTGAAAATTTGGGATGTTACACAGCTGCACCTTGTTCCGCCGCTGTGACGAGGAAGCCGGAGCCCGGTGGTGGAGACTTCGGCATGGCTACTCGCAGTCCATCGACGGCTGACAACAAACGTCAACGCAACGCAACGAGGCCGACCCACGACCACGACCACGACCGGCGTCCTCCTCCTTTCTGTGGTCTGCATCTCCGATGCGATGCCAACCACCGCCTCGTTTAACGAATGTAAATGCTCCCTCTCTCCCTCCTCTACTCCTCTCCTCTATATAGTGTAATAATTTTTATCAATAAAAAATTAATTAAAA
Organism: Triticum aestivum; assembly: GCF_018294505.1. Classification (NCBI taxonomy): domain Eukaryota; kingdom Viridiplantae; phylum Streptophyta; class Magnoliopsida; order Poales; family Poaceae; genus Triticum; species Triticum aestivum. Next base: position 79,889,749 of record NC_057794.1, on the reverse strand, counting down.
AAAAGTTACTAATGGCGCACCGGGAGAGGGTGCGCCATTGTTATGAATAAAAAAAGTTACTTATGGCGCACCCTGCGGTAGTGCGCCATTGCTATGGATGTACTTATGGTGCACCCCTGGGAGGTGCGCCATTGCTATCCCTTTCCCCCTGCCTCCATCCCTTTCCCCCTCGCCCCCCGCACCGATCAAATACCTAGACCCCTCGCCCCCCGCGCGCGCCAGATCCCTTTCCCCCTTGCCGCCGACGACCCCTTTCTAGCGCGCCCCGTCCCCACCTCCAGCGCTCCTCCACCCATCACCACCGCGGCTCTTCCACCCCTCACCTCCGCAAGCCGCCGCCACCCCCGAGCATCCCTCTAGTTTGATTTGAACTCATTAGATCGCGCGGTGACCACGCCCCCCTCGTCGTTGCCGCGACCACCGTCATCGTCGTCGCGCGGGAAGATGTCCAGGAGGATTGCCGCGTTTGGCTTCTTCCATTCAGGGAACCAGCTCGAGCCGGGGTCTCGCGTAGCCGCCGCTGTTGCCGCCTTCTTCGTTCAGCCGCCCACATCTCGTCGCCCCAACCGCTGCTCTTGCCCGTCCCCGGCCTCGTCGAGCTCTCCTCCGGCCCTCCCCGTGGTGAGCCTCCTCCACCCCCCCCGTTCCCTCCTCTGTCGCGTGCACCCGTCGCCCCCGTCGGCCGCCCCTTCCCCTTGTTGCTCCCATCGCTGATGGTTCTGCTACCGCTGCTCTATTGTTTTGCCACCACTGCTGACTGCTTGCTCTGTTTCGCTGCTGCCTGTCCTTGCACAGCTGCCCGCGTCCCGCGTGTCCCGGCCTCACGCCACGCTGGCGCCCACCTCTACAAGTCAGCGCACCGTCCGCCCTGCTGCCCCATCGCCTACTGCCTCCCCATGTGCGTGCTGCATGCTGCATGCTACTGCTGCTACTGGCATATTGACGAGGACAACAGGCCAGAAGTGAATAACCATGCCCAACAAGGTTTTGGTCGTGGTACATTGATACACAACATGCAGCTGCAGCCCCCATACATACTTTTTTTGTTTTGAAAAAGACAATATATGAAATGTGAGAATTCTTAAAAGATGAATTACTGTGAAGTAGCTTGGTCGTGCCAAGAAAATGCTGCATTTTTTGTACTTGAAAGGTTTATGCCGATTCAGCAAATCCATGTGGCCTATTGAAAATTTAGAACTTGTGATCAGGAGATGTTTTGGAAAAAGGAGTGTAGGTACTGTTCTTGTGTTGGGATAAATTTGTAGATTTTTAGGAGCTAGGGGAAATAGGGTTGTAGTTGTAAACTGAAAATGGATCAGAATGGAAAAGTGGGTGTTTCTCTCAAAAATTTCAAAAGAGTAGGATGGGTCTTTGTTCAAAAATGATTTAGGAATTATAGGGTCTCCCAAGATTTTTGTGGCAATTTTATAAAAATTATTTGAATTAGTTTTAGTGCAACAGAGGCAACTCAGAGTTTGAAAATGGCATTAAAGGAACTTGTTTTTGGGGTAAATTCTATTATGAAGGACATTAAAAAAGTTTATTCCTGGCCAAATAGACTTGAGAAGTCAAACCTACATCAGTCAGTCAAATTTATTCCTGGAATCCTATTTTAAGTGTTGAATGAACACAGAAAGAAAGTGCTAAGTGATTTCAATATATGAAGTTTTAGAATAATATAAAGGATTGTTGGTTTTTAACCTTGGTTGCCATTGTTTCTATTTGCAACGGTCTGAAGAATGACTCATGCTGTTTGTGCTATAGGCTACCTAACAATCTCTAAGTGAAAGCAACTAGCTGGAGTAGATTTATGCACATAATACTCCTTCCAAGACAATTTGCTTCCAAGGAGTAGTTTCAGTTTTCTTGCAAGGAGTAGTTTCAGTAAAGTTTCAGCATGGTTTCAGTATAGTTTCAGTAGCCGATTTGCTATTCACTCTGTGCTATTAGTTTGCTTCCATCTTTATGCCCACTCTGAAGAGTATTCGTATATGCTTGGAACTAAACAGAATTATACAATGAACTTCTGCAGGCTGATCTGAGTTGGACCATCCTCTGCAGCCAACTTCTCTTCGGCAAGAGGAAGAAAGGAGAATCAGGGTACGGTTTCACCCCTAGAAGATATATTGCTGTACCCCGAGTGAAGGGAAGGAGTTTGCTGGGTTTTGTCTCCAACCATCGTGTCGTGATGATTTTGCAGGTACCCTGAGAGGCCCTTGAGTTTGCCGGAATGTCGATTAACTTCCGTTCCGGCAATTTTGGGTACTCCATATATCCTATTTTCAGCAAAGGTCATGCTGAAATTTTCCATGAATTTTAGCATGACTTTGCTAAAAATAGGACATATTGGGTACTTGCGACAAATGCATGGGCCGGGGTATCTTATTACTCAATTAAGTAGGATCAACTGCCTCTTGTGTTATACATATAGAAGTGTGATATCAACTCATAGTTATTACTAATATCAGTTGCTCATCATCGATAAACCCTAATCTAGTAGGATGACCTACTAAAAAAGCCCATACCACATATTCTATTTGGATGGCCCTGCTAACCCTTGACCATAAATACTTGAGATGGATGTAGCAGGCTTAAAGAAAGAAATGGTTTTTGGCCAACTCCACTAGGCATGGCTGAAAATGCACAAGTGTGCATGACTAACAATATTCTATTGTAAAGCTAAACAGGAAAGAGGAACCACTCATCCTAACCATTTGCTCTCAAAATTACCACTTCACTTCTTACTACTAAAAATATTAGACCATCTCCATTCACCAATTGCTCAAACCAGTTCAAAGGGTGTGTTTTTACCACACCGTGGATTATCTTATTGGACCCAACAGAGATGATGTAGTTTTGAATTATGAACGTAGGAAATGTCGTCATCGGACGACGAAAGTCTCCCGGGGGAGTGCGGCTAGTGCCACGATGATCGAGGTCTGTGCGACAGGCCTCACCTGGACGATGATCGAAGCTTCAACATTAAGCTCCAGGAGACCTTCGAAGTTGAAACGGTACGCAACGACGACAAGTGTTTTTTCATAATTAAGCATGAATTCAACTATTTCTATGTGTAATTTTAATCTTTTACAATTCGAGTATAGCTTATCCCATGCCATGCAAGACGCTATGTCTTGGAGAGGATGGATTTTGAAGACCATGAAAATTATGAAACAAAGAAAATTCACCTAAGGACTCATCATGATGTGGATTTTGAAGTAAATCTGTATAATTCTGGGAGCGTAACCCATTTTCGTTGCAAAAATTGGGAAGCATTTTGCAAGATGTATGGTTTGGATGAGAGTATGCGTGTCACCATGGATCTTGGTGATCCTGACATCGACCAAGACAATATGTACATTTGGGTCCTTGTTGATACGCCTCCAGTTCTACAGCTATGTGAGTTTCTCAAACATAGTTAATTATTAACTAATTTATATTGTTCATTTCAAAATAGTTGACAACTTATTTCCATTGACAGCTTATTTTGATTGTTCAAACAATGTGCGGAACATGGTAGACAAAACCCACTACACCGATGGCTCCGAGTTAACTTATCAGGAGAAAAATCATCTGGTCGGATTTTGTACTGATCTTGAGAATTAAAATATCTATTGTAAAACTCCTCAACATTATGGTCAATACATGCCACTAGTGCACGTGTTGAACTACGGTAACTACCATGGAGATACCCTGGTAAGATTTTCTACTATTACGACATTCGTGCATCTTTTGCATACTTCTAAAACTAGTAAATCATTGCTAACTATGGAGTTATTACTATGTTTTTCAACAGAGAATCCCAGAGGATTGTCTGCCTCATTTGATGTATTAGAATGGCAGCCTTCATGTTTTGAACATATATCCAGGTCATCCTACGAATCTCAACTGTCCATACCGGATTTCTAAAAGAAGTGGAGACATGAAAATCAAGGAATGGAAAAAATGTATGGACAGTCATAAGGAGGTTCTTGGAAGCAAAAGGAAGCGAAGCGCAAGAATTGGAGACAGGATGATCTCCATTCTCCATAATGGAGAGTCAGGGTCTATATTGTTTTATGCTATTTTACCTTAAATAGGGTATTTAGGTCCTGCCTAATACTGATGATCATGTGCTAAGAACAATTAAGTAGGGTTGGTTCGATGACTATCAAGATGATGATCGTATGACTTGTTATTATTAACGAGTAGAAGTTGTATGATGATGATTAGTAGGACTTGTTAGGATTAGTATTACTTTTGACAAACTGGCTACTCGCGGTCTTGAGACTTGTAATGTTCTATCTTTGTTCGGTCTTTTGAATTCGGAGATTAATATGATGAATTGCATTCGGAGACTAATCTTCTATTGTATTCAATGAATCTGCTGTTGCTGTGTGGTGTTGTCTATATTCTATCCAGTAATATATTTTGTAACCTGTGCAAATATCAGGAAAACAATCCCTAATATTCATACTAGTGGCGCACCACCAACTAGTGCGCCATTAGTAAGCCAGAGCACACTAGTGGCGCATCATCAACTAGTGCGCCATTACTAAGCCAGAGTACATGGGTAAATATGCCCCCCTGGGAGGCATACTAATGGCGCACCATGGGTATACTAATGGCACACTATGTGGTGCGCCATTAGTATACTAGATACTAATGGCGCACCAATTGTGCGCCATTAGTAAAAAATTCTAATAGCGTGATGCTAGTGGCGCACCTGTGGTGTGCCATTAGTAGGAAAAACAGGTGTGCCACTAGTAGGCCTTTTCCTATTAATGCTAGCATGACTCTAATATCACCATCTTTATATCACAAAACTATTGCAAGGAATCAACCATATCATATTCAGTGATCGACAAGTTTTATGTAGGATTTTATGACTAACCATGTGAATGACCAGTTCTTGTCATTTCTCTAAATAGATATAAGTGAAGCAAGAGAGTTTAATTCTTTCTACAAAAGATATGCCCACACTCTAACAAATATAAGTGAAGAAAAAGAGCATTCTACAAATGGCGGTTTTCTATGTGAAGAGAAACAGGCAATCCAAACTTCAAAAGATATAAGTGAAGCACATGAAGCATTCTATAAAGCCATACTCAAAAAATATAAATGAAGTGCAATGAGCATTCTATAAATAAATGAAGTACTATATCATACCAGCATGGTGCATAAAAGAAAAGTGAAAACTAAATGCAAAAGACGCTCCAAGATTTACGCATATCATGTGACGAATAAAAATATAGCTCCAAGTGAAATTACCGATGATCGTTAGAAGAAAGAGGGGTTGCCTTCCGGGGCATCCCCAAGCTTGGTTGCTTGGGAGTCCTTGAATATTTCCTTGGGGTGCCTCGGGCATCCCCAAGCTTAGTCTCTTGCCACTCCTTATTCCTTCATCCATTGTGATCTCTCCCCAAACTTGAAAAATTCAATCACACAAAACTTAACAGAAAGTTCGGTAAGATCCGTTAGTATAATAAAGCAAATCACTACTCTAAGTACTATTGCAAACCAATTCATATTTTGTTTTTGCATTGTAACTACTTTAATATAACTTTTCCATTGCTTAATCCACTGATAGAAATTGATAGTTTCATCAAAACAAACAAACTATGCATCAAAAACAGAATCTGTCTTAAACAGGACAGTCTGTAGTAATGTGAACATTCACCATACTTCTGGTACTCCAAAAATTCTGAAAAAATTATGAAAAATAAAAAATTTGTACATAAATACATTTCAAAAAGTTTCAGAACCATTTGACGTTCCAGTAGAAAATGTAAAATCATGCACTACAGCCAAATTTTCTGTTCTGCACCGCACAAACCAACAAGCAATGTAAACATCCTAAAGGCAAATCTTGGCACATTATATTTATAATACAATGGAATTGTACAAGGGGATAATTATTTTTGTTGAAAAGTTTCTGTAATCAAGATTCACAAAGTTTCCGTGAGCATGAACAAAGTTCAAGGAGCTCCCCCACTTCAACAATGCTTGTCTCTCTCACTTTCGCTTTCCTTTTTGAAAAGTTTTAGGTTCCCCTCTTTATTTTTTTGTTTTTATACCATATAAAAGCACTCAGCAGAAATAAATGACTCTCTAAAACTTCCGGGTTGTCTCCCTGGAAGCGCTTTCTTTAAAGCCATTAAGCTACGCATAAGGTGCTCAAGTAATGAATCCACCCGGATCCTAAGGTATATCAAAGACAATTTTAATTAACAATGATTTGTGATTTAGTAGTGAGCACAAAGTAACATATATCATGCAACAACGAAGTCTAACTCTCTTCCTATGCATCGGCATGTCATAAAAGAACAATTCATGCACACATAGTAAAGGCCAATGCATAGTATATACAGTTTCTTGCAATTTTATCGTATTGGAAACATGGAGAGGCAGAGATGTAGTTCCTCTCTCATAATAATTGCAAGTAGGAGCAGCAAGCACATGCATATTATATCTATAAAAATCATCATGTGTAGTAGTGAAACACAACCCATCAATATAATCCTTAATAAGGGCAAACTTCTCCGATATAGTGTAGTCGGGAGAATTCAAATAGATAATAGGACTATCATGCGCGGGTGCAATAGCAACAATTTCATGTTTAACATAAGGAACTATAGCAAATTCATCTCCATAAGCATAATTCATATTGGCATCTTGGCCACAAGCATAGCAAGCATCATCAAAAAGGGATATTTCAAAAGAATCGACGGGATCATAACAATCACCATAGCAATCATCCTTCGGTAAGCATGAAGGGAAATTAAACAATGTATGAGTTGAAGAGTTACTCTCATTATAAGGTGGGCACGGGTAGCTAATCCGCTCTTCCTCCTTTTGTTCTTCGCTCTCCTCATCATCTTTTTCATCCAATGAGCTCACAGTTTCATCAATTTCTTCTTCCATAGACTCCTGCAAAATATTAGTCTCTTCTTAGACAGCAGAGACTTTCTCAATAAATTCATCTATATCATATTTAAGGATAGCTAAATTTTCAGGTCTATAAACTGAATCATCAAAATTTTCAAACTCTTTAAACAAAGATTCAATTTCATAAGCACTAATAAAAGCAACGAATTCTTCTATCTATTCCACATCATAATAATCATATATACCATTAGCATAAGAAGCCAAGATTTCATCATCATTAAATTCACATGAAAAGGGAAGGTGTGGAGCCTTCATCCTAGAGCAACAAGTATAATCATATCTCAAGCATAGTTGTCGAGCATACCAATGCAACATATAAAATTGATCCCATAATAGGTTCCCTTTTTGAGTCAAGTGATAATCCCTAAAGTATTCGCGTTGATCCCACGTTACTCCCATTATAAAGTTGAATGGGGTTTTCTCAGGATTACCAAAGTAGTACATAATATCTTTCACATAATGAGCATCAAGGGTTTTAGGAGGTTCCCCATCTCCACGAGTAGCAAGTAAACCTAATTTTTTTGGTATTTCGTGTTCCATATCCATAACTAAAGATAGAGAACAACTTAGAATAGCAAATAAAAATTACTTAGTGATAAAGCAAACAAGCACACACAAGAATATTCACCCCACGCTATAACTCCCCGGCAACGGCACTAGAAAAAGGTCCTGATGATCCACAAGTATAGGGGATCAATTTAAGCCTTTTTCGATAAGTAAGAGTGTCGAACCCAACGAGGAGCAAAAGGTAGAACTAATATTCCCTCAAGTTCTATCGACCACCGATACAACTTTACAAGCGCTTAACATTCGCTTTACCTAGAACAAGTATGAAACTAGAAGTATTTTGCAGGTGTTGTTGGATAGGTTTGCAAGATAATAAAGAGCGCGTAAATAAAAAGTAGGGGCTGTTTAGATGAAGACACAACTAAGTTATTTTTAGTAGAGAGCTTGTTGTCACACAAGAAATTTATTTGTCCCTAGGCAATCGATAACTAGACCGATAATCATTATTGCAATTTTATTTGAGGGAGAGGCATAAGCTAACATACTTTATCTTCTTGGATCATATGCACTTATGATTGGAACTCTAGCAAGCATCCGCAACTACTAAAGATCATTAAGGTAAAACCCAACCATAGCATTATAAGGCATCAAGTCCTCTTTATTCCCATACGTAAACAACCTACTTACTTAGGTCTATGTTTCTATCACTCACGCCACCCACCATAAGAAAATCATGAACATATTGCAAACCCTATAGAGGGGATCCCTCATGCTTGCGCGACATGGAGAGCAACCATAGGACAGCACCAATAATAAAACATGCAACTCAAACCAATCACGATCATCAATTAACCCATAGGACAAAACGGATCTACTCAAACATCATAGGATAGCCATACATCATTGGCAAATAATATATAGCATTGATAACCATGTTTAAGTAGAGATTACAGCGGGTAAAAGAGGGGTTACACCACTGCATATAGGGGGGAAGAGTTGGTGATGATGGCGGTGAAGATGTTGGTGTAGATTGCGGTGATGATGATGGCCCCGGCGGCGTTCCGGCGCCACCGGAAGAGAGGGGGAGAGGAATCCCCTTCTTCTTCTTCTTCCTTGACCTTCTCCCTAGATGGGAGAAGGGTTTCCCCTTTGGTGCATGGCCTCCATGGCATGGGAGGGGCGAGAGCCCCTCCGAGATTGGATCCGTCTCTCTGTCTCTCTCTGTTTCTGCGTTTCAGATGTCACATCCCTAGCTTCTGGTTTTGCACTAGGCTAGCTTCATGTGTGCATCATGTTTAAATTTTATTTAAAAGTTGAATTGGGGGTGATACAACCCTAGCACTTTGAAATCCAAATAGGTCCAGCTTAAATAAATTGCATTCAAGAACCCAAAATGCTTTTATTTGATGTTTGATATTTTTGGCAATGGTTTTGATCCATACCAAAAATAATGAGCATTTTAAGGAACAAGTTGGGCATTGAATTTAAGTCATAAAATATTTGAATTGGGGCATTTAATTGCTATTAATATTATTAAATGCTCCAACAATTATGGAAATAGCTAAGGGCCTCTGAGATAATTCAGTTATTGCCCATAATTAATTTCAGGATTTATAGAAATGATTTGGTGTTTTTACCAAATCAAAAACAAATTGCAAAAATAGAAAACAGAAACCAAAATAGGAAAAAAACAAAGAAGGAGAAAACCTACCTGGCCTTACCTGTAGTCAGCTCAACTGCACTGGCCAGCCCACCAGGGGCAGAGCCGTCTTCAACCTCTGCCTACTGGCAGAGGTGTGTCCTCACGCGCGTCGTAGCTCGCCACCTCCTGCTTGCCGCTGTCCGCCTGGAGCTGGCTACGAACGACACGCACCCCCAGGCCCATCTCACTCTCCCCGTTCCTCTCACCTCCTCTGCTCCCCTCTCGCGTGCACCATCGAGCGGTGCTCGTCGCCACCGTCGCCGTTCACCATGGCCACTGCCCCCCTCTCACCTCCCTGACGTGCCCCAGGGATCCGCCTCATCACCTTCGTCCTCCTCGCTGAGTCACGCAATGCTGGGTGCCCTGGAACGCCGCCATCGCCATCGTCATCATCCTCTACCCCGACAATTGCCGCCCGTCGATTCGCCGTCTCCGCCGCCTCCCCGAGCACCCTGAGCTGCTCTATGACCTCGCCGTGAGCCCCTGCTCCTACTCCCCCTCTCCGTTTTCCTCCTCATGCACCGTAGCCGTCACCTCGTCTGCAACCGAACCCGCCGCCGCCCGCGCTCGTCTCTGGTGATGCTCCGGTGACCATTTGGTCTTGGGCATGCGCCCATCGAACTCGCCGCACCACGTAGACACCGTAGGTGCTAAGCGCACATCGCCACGGCCACCACAACCGCGTCCCAGCTCGCGCCCGAACTCTGGCGACCGCAACCGAGCTTGTTGCCGTTGACTCCGGCCACCCCAGGCCCGGAGACCACCCCCATCCGACGCGCATCGCGCCAGCTCTTTGTAGGGCCAAAGGGCGCACCGAACGGTGCACCGTAGGCAAAACCCGAGCCCCTCCAGTGTGCCTCCGCCGTGTTTTTTGTCGCCGCCGGCGTAACTCCGGTGACGCTGACGTGGCGCTGTCATTAGCCACTAATGACCCAGCTAACTAACCCTCCTCTCTCATTGACTATGGGCCCCACACCTTAATTAACCCCGGGATTTATTCCCTGCTTAGTTTAGGTTAATATAGCCGGCCCCACATGTCATTTTGACCATGCCACGTCAACATTGACCCGGACCCACTGGTCAGCCTCTATCCCTTCCCTGTTTCACTGACGTGCGGGTCCCACTGGTCAGGTTTGACCTGGACCCGTTCTGTTGACCTGCTGAGGTTAGCATGACGCAGTGCTGATGCAATAACTCTTTTCTGGATTTATTCTTTTACAGGAAATTCCAGAAATTTGCCTAAACTTCTAAAAATCATAGAAATTAATCTATAGCTCCAAATGAAATAAATTATATATGAAAAATTATCAGAAAAATTCAAGGAATCCATCTGTACCATTTTCATGCATGTTTGAGCAAGTTAACCTCACTGTTTAGGATGAAACATGATTAGGGAAAATTTCATAATAGGTTTGGAGTTGGAATTTGATATAGTTTTGAATTCCACTTCAATTAAAATGACTTTCTGTTGCACTAGCCCAAAACACATTCATATTGCAATGTCATAGCATGCATCATATTGTTGCATATCGCCATGTGTTGATTGTGTTCTTTCTCAGTTGCCGGTGTTTGTCCCCCCTCAGTAGACATTGATCCAGCGATGAATTCGATGACACTGATGAAGAGCTTTACTATCTTCAGAAGTGCCAGGCAAGCAAAACTCCCTTGTTCATTCCGATACAATCCCACTCTCTCGCTCCTGCTCTCTTTTACTGCATTAGGACAACAATGTTTCAACTGTTACATGTTGCGGTAGCTGAACCCTTTTCCTCTGCATGACTGTCATTGCCGCAGTAAATAGATGAAACCCACTAGCATGAGTAGGAGTTGTTCGAGCCCTGATGTGCCTACTCATTCATGTTTGTTTGTCATGCCTGCTACTGCTTAGAGTTGAGTTAGGTCTGATTCATCGGGGATGAATTGGAATGTGGTGAACATGTCCTACTATTGAGAGCTAAGTGTGTGAACACGATTTGGGAAAGGTAGCGGTGAGAGGCCATGTAGGAGTACATGGTGGGTTGTCTCATTGCAGCCATCCTTAGGAACTGAGTTCTGTGTTTGTGATCCATGAACAACTACTACCACGCATTGGAATGCTTAATTGCCCCTCTCGACTTATTAATCAACTCGATCTCTGTCCAGGAGTTGCAACTAGTTTCTGGTGTTTGTAGGTAGTGTTAGTAGTCTACCAAGTGGCACCCAGTACAGGTGGGCTTGGGACAGACTAGGCACAGTGGCACGGTGTACCAAGTGGCACCCGGATGGTGGGCTTGGGAACCCTGCACACATCATTTGGGGCCGTGAGCGACACCCCGGCCGGATCTCCTTGCGGATGGAACCCGAATAGACGATAAACCTGGACTAGAGACTTGTTGGTTAGTCAGGTCGTGGCCGACTCCCTCGTTTGGCTTCCGCTTGAAGGATGCTGAGGTACATGACGTGTACAGGGCGATAAGTGGCGAGAGCGTGTGTGAAGAAGTACACCCCTGCAGGGTTATCATTATCTATTCGAATAGCCGGATTCCTCGGATATGGAAACTTGGACCCCTTGCATAGTTCATAGGCAAGTGAAAGTGGATACTCTAAAACTCGCAAGATAAGCGTGAGTGCTATGGATGGCGTTCTCGCAGGGAGACGGGAGCGGATCCATAGTGGTGTATTGGTATGGTGAATTTTTGGACTCGTGTGCACCACCTCAAAAGAGTTACTTGCAGTCGTAGTTCAGGTTAGCCACTGAATCAAAGCTGGCTTGCTGCAGTTAAACTCCACCACTCCCTTTGTTGATACCGATGCATATGTAGTTAGTTCTGATGTAAGTCTTGCTGGGTACATTTGTACTCACGTTTGCTTAATTTATGTTTGGCAGAGAGACTCCAGTCTCGCTAGTAGTTCCGTGTGGATTTCGATGTTTAGCTTGTTACCTCAGCTACAATCTTGTACCTTGGGAGGGTCTTGTAGATAGTCAGGCTTCTGAGCCTTCTTCATTTGTAGTGGTCTGTACTCAGACAAGTTAAGCTTCCGCATGTGCTTGTTGCTTGTATGCTCTGGATGTTGGGTCATGAGACCCATGTTTGTAATATCTCGCTCCTCGAAGCCTAATGAATAAATACTTGAGTCGTAGAGTTATGTTGTGATGCTATGTTGTATTTACACATATCAAGCATATTGTGTGTATCATTGAAATGCTTGGTATGTGTGGGATCCGGCAACCTAGTTGTTTATCCTTGGTAGCCTCTCTTATGGGGAAATGTAGTCTTGTGCTTCCATGAGCCATAGTAGTCCGCTACAGCCCGGTTCACCGGAGTCCTACTAGCCCAGCCCTATTGCTCCGGAGCACTTGACTGGCCGGCATGTGATTCACTTCGTTCCTATGTCTGTCCCTTCGGGGAAATGACACGCGGCGACATCCGGAGTCCTGCCTAGCCTGCTACAGCCCGGGTTCCCGGAGTCCTGTTAGCCTAGTGCTACAGCCCAGATTCACACGTTGCTGACCGACATGCTCGATGTTGATTCACGTATGCCTGTCCCTGTAAGTTAGTGCCACTTTGGGTTCACGACTAGTCATGTCAGCCCGGGTTCTCTGTCATATGGATGCTAGCAACACTATCATATACGTGAGCCAAAAGGCGCCAATGGTCCCGGGCCATGGTAAGGCGACACCCGTGGGAATACCGTGCGTGAGGACGCAAAGTGATATGAGGTGTTACAGGCTAGATCGATGTGACTTAGAATCGGGGTCCTGACATCAGATTATTCCCTTTCATCGTTTGGTAAATTTCTGGAGATCCGTAACTCCGATTGGGGTCAATTTTGGATACGATTTTTATCCAGATATTGGCTTTCTTGCGGCGAAAGAAGGGAACCAACCGCCTTATGGGGTGGCCACGAGGGCCCAAGGCGCGCCTGACCCCATGGGGCGCGCACCCCTGCCTCGTGGCCCCCTCGGGCATCGTCTCACGATTCTTCTTCCCAAAAATCACATACATTCCAAAAAAATTCTCCGTCAGTTTTTATCTTGTTTGGACTTCGTTTGATATGGATTTTCTGCGAAACAAAAAACATGCAACAAACAGGAACTGGCACTGGGCACTGGATCAATACGTTAGTCCCCAAAATAGTATAAAAAGTTGCCAAAAGCATATGAAAGTTGTAGAATATTGGCATGGAACAATAAAAAATTATAGATACGATGGAGACGTATCAAGACACCACGTGATGATCGGGTGTGATAAGCTCTACATTCACATACAACAGGTGCAAGCCAGTTTTGCACGTGCAGAATACTCGGGTTAAACTTGACGAGCCTAGCATATGTAGATATGGCCTCGGAACACTAGAGACCGAAAGGTCGAACATGAATCATATAGTAGATATGATCAACATAGTGATGTTCACCATTGAAAACTACTCCATCTCACATGATGATCGAACATGGTTTAGTTGATATGGATCATGTGATCATTTAGATGACTAGAGGGATGTCTATCTAAGTGGGAGTTCTTAAGTAATATGATTAATTGAACTTTAATTTATCATGAACTTAGTCCACATAGTATTTGCATATCTATGTTGTAGATCAATAGCTTGTGATGTAGCTCCCCATTTATTTTTTGATATGTTCCTAGAGAAAAATAAGTTGAAAGATGATAGTAGCAATGATGCACACTGGGTCAGTGATCTGAGGATTATCCTCATTGCTGCACAGAAGAATTATGTCCTTGATGCACCGCTAGGTGACATACCTATTGCAGGAGCAGATGCAGACGTTATGAACATTTGGCAAGATCGGTATGATGACTACTTTATAGTTTAGTGCACCATGCTTTACGGCTTAGAACCGGGACTTTAAAAACATTTTGAATGGCAAGGAGCATATAAGATGTTCCAAGAGCTAAAATTGGTATTTCAGACTCATGCCCGAGTCGAGAGGTATGAGACCTCTGACAAGTATTTTGCCTACAAGATGGAGGAGAATAGCTCAACCAGTGAGCAAGTGCTCAGAATGTCTGAGTACTACAATCGTTTGAATCAAGTGGGAGTTAATCTTCTAGATAAGATAGTGATTGACAGAGTTCTCTAGTCACTATCACCAACTTACTAGAACTTCGTGATGAACTATAATATGCAAGGGATGACGAAAATGATTCCCTGAGCTCTTCGCAATGCTGAAATCGGCGAAGGTAGAAATCAAGAAAAGCATCAAGTGTTGATGGTTGACAAGACCACTAGTTTCAAGTAAAAGGGCAAGGGAAAGAAAGGGAACTTCAAGAAGAATGGCAAGAAAGTAGCCACTAACATGAAGAAGCCCAAAGCTAGGCCCAAGCCTGAAACTGGGTGCTTCTACTGCAAAGGAAATGCTCACTGGAAGCGGAATTGCCCCAAATACTTGGTGGATAAGAAGGATGGCAAAGTGAACAAAATTATATATGATATGCATATTATTGATGTGTACTTTACTAGTGTTCATAGTAGCCCCTGGGTATTTGATACTAGTTCAGTTGCTATGGTTAGCAACTTGAAACAGGAGTTACAAAATGAACAGAGACTAGTTGAGGGCGAGGTGACGATGTGTGTTGGAAGTGATTCCAAGGTTGATAAGATCACCAACGCACACCCCCTTTACCTTCGGGATTAGTGTTGAACCTAAAATAAATGTTATTTGGTGTTTGCGTTGAGCATAATATGATTGGTTCATGTTTACTGTAATACAATTATTCATTTAAGTCGAAGAATAACTGTTATTCTGTTAACGTGAATCAAACCTTCTGTGGTCATACACCCAAGGTGAATGGTTTACTGAATCTCGATCGCAGTGATATACATATTCATAATATTGAAGCCAAGAGATGCAAAGTTAATAATGATAGTGCAACTTATTTGTGGCACTGCCGTTTAGGTCATATATTGGTGTAAAGTGCATGAAGAAACTCCATACTGATGGGCTTTTGGATTCACTTGATTATGAATCACTTGATGCTTGCGAACCATGCCTCATGGGCAAGATGGCTAAGACTCCGTTCTCCGGAACAATGGAGCGAGCAACTGACTTATTGGGAATAATACATACTGATGTATGCGGTCCGATGAGTGTTGAGGCTCGCGGCAGGTATCGTTATTTTCTAACCTTCACAGATGATTTGAGTAGATATGGGTATATCTACTTAATAAAACATAAGTCTGAAACATTTGAAAAGTTCAAAGAATTTCAGAGTGAAGTGGAAAATATCGTAACAAGAAAATTAAGTTTCTACGATCTGATCACCGAGGCGAATATTTGAGTTACGAGTTTGGCCTTCATTTAAAACAATGTGGAATTGTTTCACAACTCACGCCACCTGGAACACCACAGTGTAATGGTGGGTCCGAACATCATGACCGTACTTTATTTGATATGGTGCGATCTATGATGTCTCTTATCAATTTACCACTATCGTTTTGGGGTTATGCATTAGAGACAGCTGCATTCACGTTAAATAGGGCACCATCTCATCCGTTGAGACGACACCGTACGAACTGTGGTTTGGCAAGAAACCTAAGATGCAGTTTCTTAAAGTTTGGGGATGTGATGCTTGTGTGAAAAAACTTCAACCTAATAAGCTCGAACCCAAATCGGAGAAATGCGTCTTCATAGGATACCCAAAGGAAACTGTTGGGTGCACCTTCTATCACATATCTGAAGGCAAGATATTCATTGCTAAGAATGGATCCTTTCTAGAGAAGAAGTTTCTATCGAAAGAAGTGAATGGGGGGAATGTAGAACTTGATGAGGTAATTGTACCTTATCCCGAAATGGAAAGTAGTTCCTCATAGAAATCAGTTCCAGTGATTCCTACACCAATTAGCGAGGAAGCTAATGATGATGATCATGAAGCTTCAGATCAAGTTAGTACTGAACCTGTAGGTCAACCAGAGTACGGTCCGCACCAGAGTGGTACGGTAATCCTGTTCTGGAAGTCATGTTACTATACCATGATGAACCTAGGAACAATGAGGAAGTGATGATGAGCCTAGATTCCACAAAATGGCTTCAGGCCATGAAATCTGAGATGGGATCCATGTATGAGAACAAAGTATGGACTTTGGTTGACTTGCTCGATGATCGGTAAGCCATAGAGAATAAATGGATCTTCAAGAGGAAGACTGACACTGACGGTAATGTGACTTTCTACAAAGCTCGACTTGTTGCGAAAGGTTCTCGACAAATTCAAGGAGTTGACTACGGTGAAACCTTCTCACCTGTAGCGATGCTTGAGTCTGTCCGAATCATGTTAGCAATTGCCGCATTTATGAAATCTGGAAAATGGATGTCAAAATTGTATTCCTTAATGGATTTATTAAATAAGAGTTATATATGATGCAACCAGAAGGTTTTCTCAATCATAAAGGTGCTAACAAAGTGTACAAGCTCCAGCAATCCATCTATGGACTAGTGCACACATCTCGGAGTTCGAATATACGCTTTGATAAGGTGATCAAAGCATATGGTTTTATACAGACTTATTGTGAAGCCTGTATTTACAAGAAAGTGAGGGGGAGCACTACAGCCTTTCTGATAAGTATATGTGAATGACATATTGTTGATTGGAAATGATGTAGAATTTTCTAGAAAGCATAAATGAGTGTTTGAAAGGAGTTTTTCAAAGAAAGATCTCGGTGAAGCTGCTTACATATTGAGCATCAAGATCTATAGAAATAGACCAGGACGCTTGATAAGTTTTTTCAATGAGTACATACCTTGACAAGATTTTGAAGTAGTTCAAAATGGAATAGTCAAAGAATAAGTTCTTGCCTGTTTTGCAAGGTGTAAAGTTGAGTAAGACTCAAAACACGACCATGCCAGAAAATAGAAATAGAATGAAAGTCATTCCCTATGCCTCAGCCATAGGTTCTATAAAGTATGATATGCTGTGTACCAAACCTATTTTGTACATTGCCATGAGTTTGGCAAGGGGGTACGATATTGATCCAGGAGTGGATCACTGGACAACGGTCAAAATTATCCTTAGAAGACTAAGGAGATATTTCTCGGTTATGGAGCTGATAAAGAGTTCGTCGTAAAGAGTTACATAGATGCAAGATTTTACACCGATCCGGATGACTCTGAGTATCAATTTGGATACATATTGAAAGTGGGAGCAATTAGCTAGAGTAGCTCCATGCAAAGCATTGTAGACATAGAAAATACATACGGCTCTGAATATGGCAGACCCGTTGACTAAACTTCTCTCACAAGCAAAACATGATCACACCTTAAGTAATCTTTGGGTGTTAATCGCATGTCGATGTGAACTAGATTATTGACTCTAGTAAACCCTTTGGGTGTTGGTCACATGGTGATGTGAACTATTGGTGTTAAATCACATGGCGATGTGAACTAGATTAGTGACTCTAGTGCAAGTGGGAGACTGAAGGAAATATGCCCTAGAGGCAATAATAAAGTTGTTATTTATATTTCCTTATATCATGATAAATGTTTATTATTCATGCTAGAATTTTATTAACCGGAAACTTAGTACATGTGTGAATACATAGACAAATCATAATGTTCCTTGTATGCCTCTACTTGACTAGCTCGTTAATCAAAGATGGTTATGTTTCCTGACCATAGACATGTGTTGTCATTTGATGAACGGGATCACATCATTAGAGAATGATGTGATGGACAAGACCCATCCGTTAGCTTAGCATAATGATTGTTTAGTTTTATTTCTATTGCTTTCTTCATGACTTATACATGTTCCTCTGACTATGACATTATGCAACACCCGAATACCGGAGGAACACCTTGTGTGCTATCAAACGTCACAATGTAACTTGGTGATTATAAATATGCTCTACATGTGTCTCCGATGGTGTTTGTTGAGTTGGCATAGATCGAGATTAGGATTTGTCACTCCGTGTATCGGAGAGGTATCTCTGGGCCCTCTCGGTAATGATCATCACTATAAGCCTTGCAAGCAATGTGACTAAAGAGTTAGTTGTGGGATGATGCATTACGAAACGAGTAAAGAGACTTGCTGGTAACTAGATTGAACTAGTTAATGATACCGATGATCAAATCTCGGGCAAGTAACATACCGATGACAAAGGGAACAACGTATGTTATTATGCGATTTAACCGATAAAGATCTTCGTAGAATATGTAGGAACCAATATGAGCTTCTAGGTTCCCCTATTGGTTATTGACTAGCGATGTGTGTCGGTCATGTATACATAGTTCTCGAACCTGTACGGTCCGCACGCTTAACGTTCGATGATGATTTATATTACGAGTTGCGTGATTGGATGACTGAGGTTTGTTCGTGTTGGGGAACGTAGCAGAATTTTAAAATTTTCTATGCATCACCAAGACCAATCTATGGAGTGATCTAGCAACGAGGGAGAGAGGAGTGCATCTACATACCCTTGTAGATCGCGAGCGGAAGCGTTCAAGAGAACGGGGTTGATGGAGTCGTACTTGTCGTGATCCAAATCACCGATGACCTAGCGCCGAACGGACGGCACCTCCGCGTTCAACACATGTACGGTTGGGAAGACGTCTCCTCCTTCTTGATCCAGCAAGGGGAAGGAGAGGTTGATGGAGATCCAGCAGCACGACGGCGTGGTGGTGGAAGCAACGGTGATCTCGGCAGGGCTTCGCCAAGCTCCAACGAGAGAGATAGAAGTGTTACGTGGGGAGAGGGAGGCGCCAGAGACTTGGTGCGTCTGCCCTCCCTCTCCCCACTATATATAGGGCCCCTAGGAGGGGGCAGCCCTAGGAGATGGGATCTCCAAGGGGGGGGGGGCGGCGGCCAAGGGGGGGGGACTTGCCCCCAAGCCAAGTGGGGCGCCCCCCACCCCTAGGGTTTCCAACCCTAGGCGCAGGGGGAGGCCCATGGGGGGCGCACCAGCCCACCAGGGGCTGGTTCCCCTCCCACTTCAGCCCATGAGGCCCTCCGGGATAGGTGGCCCCACCCGGTGGACCCCCGGGACCCTTCCGGTGCTCCCCGTACAATACCGATTACCCCCGAAACTTCCCGATGGCCGAAACTGGACTTCCTATATATAAATCTTCACCTTTGGACCATTCCGGAACTCCTCGTGACGTCCGGGATCTCATCTGGGACTCCGAACAACTTTCGGGTTACCGCATACTAATATCTCTATAACCCTAGCATCACCGAACCTTAAGTGTGTAGACCCTACAGGTTCGGGAGACACGTAGACATGACCGAGATGACTCTCCGGCCAATAACCAACAGCGGAATCTGGATACCCATGTTGGCTCCCACATGTTCCACGATGATCTCATCGGATGAACCACAATGTCGAGGATTCAATCAATCCCGTATACAATTCCCTTTGTCAATCGGTACGTTACTTGCCCGAGATTCGATCGTCGGTATCCCAATACCTCGTTCAATCTTGTTACCGGCAAGTCATTTTACTCGTACCATAATGCATGATAACGTGACCAAACACTTGGTCACATTGAGCTCATTATGATGATGCATTACCGACTGGGCCCAGAGATACCTCTCCGTCATACGGAGTGACAAATTCCAGTCTCGATCCGTGTCAACCCAACAGATACTTTCGGGGATACCTGTAGTATACCTTTATAGTCACCCAATTACGTTGTGACGTTTGGTACACCCAAATCACTCCTACGGTATCCGGGATTTACACGATCTCATGGTCTAAGGAAATGATACTTGACACTGGAAAAGCTCTAGCAAATGAACTACACGATCTTGTGCTATGCTTAGGATTGGGTCTTGTCCATCACATCATTCTCCTAATGATGTGATCCCGTTATCAATGACATCCAATGTCCATAGTCAAGAAACCATGACTATCTATTGATCAACGAGCTAGTTAACTAGAGGCTTACTAGGGACATGTTATGGTCTATGTATTCACACATGCATTATGATTTCCGGATAACACAATTATAGCATGAACAATAGACAATTATCATGAACAAGGAAATATAATAATAATCATTTTATTATCATGAACAAGACAATTATCACGACCGCATCATCCGGGAGATTAACTCCTAGCTAAGACAATTGGTTATGCAGCCCAGACATTTTGAGTATGTGCTCGCTGACAGAACTGTTCTCCTCCATCTTACAACTATAGAACTTGTCGGAGACTTCATATCTCTCGACCCGGGCGTGAGCTTGGAAAACCATTTTCAGCTCTTGGAACATCTCATATGCTCTGTGTTGCTCAAAATGCTTTTGGAGCCCCGGTTCTAAGCTGTAAAGCATGCCGCA
This sequence comes from Triticum aestivum, assembly GCF_018294505.1. Lineage (NCBI taxonomy): Eukaryota > Viridiplantae > Streptophyta > Magnoliopsida > Poales > Poaceae > Triticum > Triticum aestivum. The sequence goes on along the minus strand of NC_057794.1, from coordinate 79,869,349 downwards.
CTAAACCAGGGAGTAATCATCACTACATGTCTGCCAAGCGTTCATAACGTCTTGTTCTACAGGGAAAACAGGTGCTTCACCTAGCGGTGCATCAAGGACATATGCTTTCCTAGCAGCTATGAGGATAATCCTCAGGTTACGGACCCAGTCCGTGTAGTTGCTTCCATCGTCTTTCAGCGTTGAAGTTTAGGGCAACATTAGCGTGGGCCATTTGATCTACAAGACATATTGCAAAGATTTTAGACTAAGTTCATGATAATTAAGTTCATCTAATCAAATTATTTAATGAACTCCCACTCAGATAGACATCCCTCTGGTCATCTAAGTGATACATGATCCGATTCAACTAGGCCGTGTCCGATCATCACGTGAGATGGACTAGTCATCATCGGTGAACATCTTCATGTTGATCGTATCTTCTATACGACTCATGTTCGACCTTTCGGTCTTCCGTGTTCCGAGGCCATGTCTGTACATGCTAGGCTCGTCAAGTCAACCTAAGTGTACTGTGTGTGTAAATCTGGCTTACACCTGTTGTATGCGAACGTTAGAGCCTATCACACCCAATCATCATGTGGTGCTTTGGAACAACGGACCTTAGCAATGGTGCACAGTTAGGAGGAACACTTTCTTGAAATTATTGTGAGGGATCATCTTATTTACTACCATCGTTCTAAGCAAATAAGAAGCAAAAACATGATAAACATCACATGCAATCAAATAGTGACATGATATGGCCAATATCATTTGCTCCTTTTGATCTCCATCTTCGGGGCGCCATGATCATCATCGTCACCGGCATGACACCATGATCTCCATCGTCATGATCTCCATCATCGTGTCTTCATGAAGTTATCTCGTCATCTATTACTTCTACTACTATGGCTAACGGTTTAGCAATAAAGTAAAGTAATTACATGACGTTTATGTTGACACGCAGGTCATAAATAAATTAAGACAACTCCTATGGCTCCTGCTGGTTGTCATTCTCATCGACATGCAAGTCGTGATTCCTATTACAAGAACATGATCAATCTCATACATCACATATATCATTCATCACATCCTTTTGGCCATATCACATCACATGGCACATGCTGCAAAAACAAGTTAGACGTCCTCTAATTGTTGTTGCAAGTTTTTACGTGGCTGCTATAGGTTTCTAGCAAGAACGTTTCTTACCTACACCAAAACCACAACGTGATATGCCAATTTCTATTTACCCTTCATAAGGACCCTTTTCATCGAATCCGATCCGACTAAAGTGGGAGAGACAGACACCCGCTAGCCACCTTATGCAACTAGTGCATGTCAGTCGGTGGAACCAGTCTCACGTAAGCGTACGTGTAAGGTCGGTCCGGGCCGCTTCATCCCACAATGCCGCCAAATCAAGATAAGACTAGTAGCGGCAAGTAAATTGACAAAATCAACGCCCACAACAACTTGTGTTCTACTCGTGCATAGAAACTACGCATAGACCTAGCTCATTATGCCACTGTTGGGGAACGTAGCAGAATTTTAAAATTTTCTACGCATCACCAAGACCAATCTATGGAGTCATCTAGCAATGAGGGAGAGGGGAGTGCATCTACATACCCTTGTAGATCGCGAGCGGAAGCATTCAAGAGAACGGGGTTGATGGAGTCGTACTCGTCGTGATCCAAATCACCGATGACCTAGCGCCGAACGGACGGCACCTCCGCATTCAACACATGTACGGTTGGGAAGACGTCGCCTCCTTCTTGATCTAGCAAGGGGAAGGAGAGGTTGATGGAGATCCAGCAGCACGACGGCGTGGTGGTGGAAGCAACGGTGATCTCGGCAGGGCTTCGCCAAACTCCAACGAGAGAGAGAGAAGTGTTACGTGGGGAGAGGGAGGCGCTAGAGACTTGGTGCAGCTGCCCTCCCTCCCCCCCACTATATATAGGGCCCCTAGGGGGGCGCCAGCCCTAGGAGTTGGGATCTCCAAGGGGGGCGGCGGCCAAGGGGGGGGGGAATTGCCCCCCAAGCCAAGTGGGCGCCCCCACCCCTAGGGTTTCCAACCCTAGGCGCAGGGGGAGGCCCATGGGGGGCGCACCAGCCCACCAGGGGCTGGTTCCCTCCCACTTCAGCCCATGAGGCCCTCCGGGATAGGTGGCCCCACCCGATGGACCCCCGGGACCCTTCCGGTGGTCCTGGTACAATATCAATTACCCCCAAAACTTTCCCGATGGCCAAAACTGGACTTCCTATATATAAATGTTCACCTCCGGACCATTCCGGAACTCCTCGTGACGTCAGGGATCTCATCTCGGACTTCAAACAACTTTCGGGTTACTGCATACTAATATCTCTACAACCCTAGCGTCACCAAACCTTAAGTGTGTAGACCCTACGGGTTCGGGAGACACGTAGACATGACCGAGACGACTCTCCGGTCAATAACCAACAGCGGGATCTGGATACCCATGTTGGCTCCCACATGTTCCACGATGATCTCATTGGATGAACCATGATGTCGAGGATTCAATCAATCCCGTATACAATTCCCTTTGTCAATCGGTATGTTACTTGCCCGAGATTCGATCGTCGGTATCCCAATACCTCGTTCAATCTCGTTACCGGCAAGTCACTTTACTCGTACCATAATGCATGATCCCGTGACCAAACACTTGGTCACATTGAGCTCATTATGATGATGCATTACCGAGTGGGCCCAGAGATAGCTCTCCGTCATATGGAGTGACAAATTCCAGTCTCGATCTGTGTCAAACCAACAGATACTTTCGGGGACACCTGTAGTATACCTTTATAGTCACCCAGTTACGTTGTGACGTTTGGTACATCCAAAGCACTCCTACAACATCCGGGAGTTACACGATCTCATGGTCTAAGGAAATTATACTTGACACTGTAAAAGCTCTAGCAAACGAACTACACGATCTTGTGCTATGCTTAGGATTGGGTCTTGTCCATCACATCATTCTCCTAATGATGTGATCCCGTTATCAATGACATCCAATGTCCATAGTCAGGAAACCGTGACTATCTATTGATCAATGAGCTAGTTAACTAGAGGCTTACTAGGGACATGTTATGGTCTATGTATTCACACATGCATTATGATTTCCGGATAACACAATTATAGCATGAACAGTAGACAATTATCGTGAACAAGGAAATATAATAATAATCATTTTATTATTGCCTCTAGGGCATATTTCCAATAGTTTGGAGTCCGGATAAGATCGCGGACATGACGAGGAGTCTCAAAATGGTCAAAAGGTAAAGATCGATATATTGGAAGGCTATATTCGAACATCGGAATGGTTCCGAGTGATTCGGGTATTTTACGGAGTACCGAAGAGTTACGGGAATTCGCAGGGAGAAGTAATGGGCCTTATTGGGCCATGCAGGAAAAGAGGAGGCATGCCAAGGGGAGGTGGCACCCCCCATGGGTCCGAATTGGACTAGGGGAAGGGGGCGGCACCCCCTTGCCTTTTCCTACTCCCTCTCTCTTTCCCTCTTTCCTTCTCTCCTACTCCAAAAAGGGAAGGGATTCCTACTAGGACTTGGAAGTCCTAGTAGGACTCCATACTCTTGGCGCGCCCCTAGGTGGCTGGCCTCTCTCCCTCCCTCCTTTATATATCTGGGTAGGGGGCACCCCAAAGAGACAAAGTCTTCTCTTAGCCATGTGCGGTGCCCCCCTCCATAGTTACACACCTCGGGCATATCGTCATAGTGCTTAGGTGAAGTCCTGCGCCGGTAACTTCATCATCACCGTTGCCACGCTGTCGTGCTGACGAAACTCTCCCTCGTCCTCAACTGGATCTAGAGCTCGAGGGACATCATCGTGCTGAACATGTGCTGAACATGGAGGTTCCATACGTTCGGTACTTGGATCGGTTGGATCGTGAAGACGTTCGACTACATCAACCGCATTACTAAACGCTTTCGCTTTCGGTCTACGAGGGTACATGGACACACTCTCCCCTCTCGTTGTTATGCATCTCCTAGATAGATCTTGAGTGATTGTAGGATTTTTTTTGAAATATTGCGTTCCCCAACAAGTTAATGTACCGTGCCTAAGTGTTTTGGGATTATTTTGTTTTCGGAAGATGACTTACACACCTAGACGGTGGGAGTACAAAGAGAAAAAATGAATTGTAGTTAAAAGAATGACATTTATAACAAAAATGTTAATGTGAACTACATATGTGTGCACATGACTAGCACATACATTGTCAATACAAAATTTAATGCAAGAAATAACTTATGAGTAACATGCACGAATTGATGATGTGGTTCTTGCATGCATAGAGTAGAAAAACAATGTGATTTATGACTTGCACGCATGATGTGTTCTTGTGCCATAGTTGCATGTCTAGGAAAAAAGCTACTAGTGGGTTCTACTAGCTATTTAAGAATAGAAGATGTATACATGCAACTACAAAAAAAGACACATCCGTGACATTGTGGGCCGAACGAAATTTTTCTCTCTCATACATATGACACTTCTATGTCTATCATCATATATTTTGTGGGGTCCTACTTCTATGACAAAAAATCATGACAAAAAATGGGCTTTTTGTCCTGGGCGGGCCGGAGACGCAGCTGCATGACATTCTTTGGGCCATCCATGACAGAAAAAACCGTGGTAGAAGCGAGGGCGAGGAAAATATCGGGGTGTTCCCGGTTACGGTGGGTGGTCGGGGCCGAGCGATGCGCGTTTCTCTCATACACGCACATGCGTGGGTACGAGGCGTTGGGCTCTAACTGAACCCAAGCGAGGCGTTGGGCTCTAACCGAACCCGAGTGATTGCACTGCAGGCTACGTGTTACTGAACCTGAGCAATCGATCGATGGCTATTAACTGAACCCGATCGAGCAATTCCTTCGCTACTGCTGCTAACTGAAGCCGATCGATGCTGCCTCTAGATGAACAGTGAGCGTTGCTAGGGGGGTTTGGATGAACAATTCCCGGTGGGGGTGGATGAACAGGTCCCCGTGGTGTTGCCTCTGGATGAACAGGACCCCGATCGATCAAGCCGGTTGGAGCTGGATGAACAGGACCCCGTGGAGGGCAGGATGAACCGGACCACCCCGTGGAGGGCTAGATGAAAGTAGACGGTGGAGGGCTGGATGAATAGTAGCCCATGGAGGGGTGGTTGAACAGGAGCCCGTGGAGAGGGCTGGTTGAATAGTAGCCAGTGGAGTAGCGTGCGGTGGAGGCTGGATGAACAGGAGCCCGTGGATGAATAGTCGCAGGTGGAGGCTGGAGGAGGTTGACGGTGGATGAACAGTAGCCCATGGAGGATGGAGGGCGTCGATGGTAGAGATGAATAGTATCCCATGGAGTCCCGTTTTGCGGTACGCCACACCCCTCCTGATGAACAAGACCCTTGTTTCGACCGTAGCGCTCCAACACAAGTCTGTTTCCTCCATTTTGCGGTACGCCACACCCCTCCCGATCAACAGGACCCCTGTTTCGACCGTAGAAGGACCGTTTCCTCCGTTTTGCGGTATGCCAGACCCCTCCCGATGAACATGATCACGTTTTGAACGTGGCCGGTCGAACACAAGGTCGTTTCCTCCGTTCTGCGGTACGCCGAGCCTTGTTTCCATCGGTTGTTCTGTCCAAGCCCTCCCGATGAACACGACGAGACATTCCGTTCCAACCCAGCCAGTTGGCTCTCCATGAACATGACGACGACGTTGTTTCTCCATTCCGACCCAGCCATGTACACGAGCCTTGGCCGTACGTATGAGCGAGTAGGCGTTTGAGACCCAGCCCGTATGTAGGTACGTGGCCGTATTTTCTTTCTTGCACACTGGCCGCTGTATGTACGTGTACATGCTACGTGCGCGCCTCTCCTATGACATGTGCCCGCCTCTACATTGACCAGTATGTATGTACACGTTCGCGACCAGAATGACAACGCCACGTACGCTTCGACCAGGTGGGTCCCGACTGTCAGGCACTTCCTTGCGTGCGAAGATGTAGCTGGTGGGTCCCAGCAGTGAGGGGGCGAATCATTTTTTTTTGCCCGGACGCACTTCCTTGCGTGCGAAGATGTAGCTTATGGGTCCTAGCTGTCAGGGGGAAACAGTTTTTCGTGAAATACGGTGGCCCGTCCGGTGGGTCCCTGCTGTCAGGTGGAGGAATAATTATTTTGCGCGTAATAAGGAGGCACTTCCTTGCGGCCGCCATGGACCCAGCTGTCAGCCTCTCCACGTACAGTACTGTTCCGATGGAAGTCGTTCCTTGACCATGTTGACCACGCTGCGCCGAGAGCACCAGGGCGGTGGAAGACGGTGATCAGCGAGGCCTCGGAAGGGGAAGACACGGAGCCGGGGAAGACGTGGCAGTGGAAGCCCGCGCGGAGAGGAGTACGAGGGTTCACTGGTTCGGCTGCGGTGTGAGGCTGCCGTCGCCACAGGTGTAACATCCCAAATTTTCAATTTGGAATGTTATACATTAGATCATCATTTGCATATCATATTTTATTGCATTTTGGTTGATCCTAGAAAATTCTACGCAACTCAAGGACCCTCGGAGAGAGTTGGGGATTTCGGTATTTTCATATTTGAGTTTTCTCAAATTTTGAAAATATGATCATTTGATTTTATTTATTTTATCTTCAATTATTTATATTATCAAAATATGAGAGAGGGAATAAAATAACTTTCCCAAAAATAAAGAAATATTGAGGATTTAATAAAAAATCAAATAAGATTTTATTTGCTATTTTATTTGAATTTAGGAAAAATGCACGTTTTTCAAAATTGCATTTAGGCCCCAAATAAATGTTAATCCTGTGCGGCTTGATTTTAGAAGCCGGGGAAAATTTATTTCGGGATTTTTGGAGTCCGTTTAGTATTCTTTTTATTTTTTTCCGAGCGTAATTATTAAAAAAAAGTCTGAACCGACCTTGGGCCGTAACCGGCCAGGACTCCGCCTGGCCGGGCCTTTAAATAGTGCCGCCCGAGGCCTGAGCCAGCCCAAGCCGCCCCGCCCCAAACCCTAACCCTAGCGCGCCACGGCCGCCCGCGCCGCCGCCCGCCGCCGCCGCCGGAGGTAGATCTCGCCGCCGGTTTTTTTAGAAAACTGATCGGTTTTCCGTCGGTTTTGTTCGGTGTTTTTAGTTTCGTTTTTTAAATAGATCGGTTTTCCGGTTTATTTAATTAGCGAGCGTTCGCTCGTTCGTTCGTTTTAACGAATGTGTTCATCGTTTAGGTCCAGATAACGAACGTTCGTTCGTTAATCTGTTCGTCGTTTTTCTTTTTCTCGGATTAAATTCGCGATTTTTCTGATCGCGATTCCTGATCCGTTTTTCGTTCTAGTATAACTTTTCGCTCGTTTATCGGAATCAGGCGATTCAAGCGCTTGGAGTTTCGTCTCAAAACCCTCTTTCTGTTTAACCAACTCAAACAAGTTTTTGCCACTGTAAAAATTGCCCTAGATCCAGAATAGTAAACGAAGCTTGTTTCTTTTGCCGTTTGTCTTTCGTTGCTTTGTTCGATTTAATTCTTTTTGCCAACCGGAGTTCTTAAGTTGAACTTTCTGGTTAGATCTCTTATTTGAGTTTTACCTGTGCATTAGTTGAGTACTTATTGTATGCTTGTTTGTTGGCGATAGAGTACTCGGAGTGCGCCGCTTGCTACTTCGAATCGCTAGATTTTGTGGATCATCAGCAAGGCAAGTAACACTTTGATCATACCTCTTACTACCCAGTTTTATTGCATTAGATCAATCCTCACACGTTGCATGATTAGGATCAAATTAAATTGTGGGTTTGGGAAGTAGATGAGGTAGTACCTATCACCTGTTATTATCAAACCTTTGGGAGTTACTTCTACATTTGCTTATGCCATGCTATGTTAGTAGACGTGGATTGGGTGAGTGTATCCATGATAGATGTGAGATATTTAAATTGATGGTATCTAAGGTGGCAACTTAAATATACATCTGGGTGGATTGAGGCACCTGGGTATTCTAGCGATTGCCTGTTTTCTTTTGGACCGCCACCCAGGCTCAAAGGGATCATGAGATTATTCATGCTAGAAACTTCCGTGTGCGGCCACAAGCTACTATGGGCTCTAGCATAGTTGACTAAGTTGTGCGAACTCTTACAGTGGTAGACTAGTAGATGTAGGGGAAAGTAGGTGTAACGGTCTACCCGATCGTAAGGTGCTAGCGCTTCTGAAAGACTATGTCTCGGTCATCCGTTTCTCAAACACCATGTAGTGCGAGAAATCAAACGGAGGCGATCGAGTCTTGTGGGGAAAAGTGCGCAAACCTCTACAGAGTGTATAAACTAATCATGGTTAGCCGTGTCCCCGGTTATGGACATCTTGAGTATCTAGTACCTGGATTATCATGTGAATCTCATCATGTTACTCTAAAAGTAATTTTGCTGGGTTTTATTTAATGACGAAGCTTAATTGGGATTGAGAATGCTGTCAACCATTCTCAATGTTTAAAAACTACCATGATAGTTAAATAAAATTTATTACTTTGTAGTAGGGAAAAATTGGCTTTATGCAAAACTGTAACCATAGAGATTTCCACCAGCCAAATATGCATATAGTATAGTCTATTTCATTCCATTGCTCTCTATGTGTTACATTGCCAGCATATTCCATGTGCTGACCCGTTTCGGGCTGCAACGTTAATGTTGCAGACTTTTCATATGACGATTAAGGTGCTTTTAGGTCGTGGTTCTATACTCGGTGATGCTGTTGGAGTTGATGGACTCACTTATCTTCCAAGCCTTCTGCTGTTATCGTTATTACATGGCCTTAAGCCATATTTATTGTAATAAGTTCTCTTTTGATACTCTCGATGTAATAAGTGTGTGATTGCTACTCTGTTATAAAACCTTCAAGTACTATGTGGTGTCAGCATTACTGATCCAGGGATGACACCTGAGCACAGAGATTGGACCGTTTGAGGTCTGGTCGCTACAGTAGGGCTTGGCCAACGATAGGAATAGTAGGGGGCGGTGAGGCCTCTGCGGCAGCACAGCCGGCCACGGGAGGCAGGAGCATGTGGAACGACCGGCGCTGCTTTGGGCGGCTGGAGCAAGAAGACCAGAGGTTGAAGAAGCACTACGGCCGTTGGATGGACATCATACGGTCACTCGAGCTAGAATCATTCATATTGACTAAGTTGACAAAGCACTCCGTCCCCGTCAACTTAGTAGGCCGACAAGTCAGCCTCCCACCAAGGTGGGTCCTAACTAGCAGGGGGAGTATTCATTTTTTTGTGCGTAATAAGGAGGCACTTCCGGTGGGTCCGAGCTGACAGCGAGGGGAATGTTTTTTTTCGCCAAATACGGTGGCCCGTCTGATGGGTCCGTGCTGTCAGGTGGAGGAATAATTATTTTCCACGTAATAAGGAGGCACTTCCTTGCGGCTGCCATGGACTTAGCTGTCAGCCTCTCCACGTACAGTACTCTTCCGATGGAAGTCATTCCTTGTCCACGTTGACCACGCCGCGCCGAGAGCACCAGGGCGGTGGACGACGGTGAGCGGTGAGGCCTAAGAAGGGAACGATGCAGAGCCGGGGAAGACACGGTAGTGGAAGCCCGCACGGAGAGGAGTACGAGGGTTCACTCGTTCGGCTGCGGTGTGAGACTGATGTCGCCGCAGAATAACAGGGGGGTGTGGGTGAGTGGAGGGATGGCCTGGCCAGCGGTGGGAGTAGTAGGGGCGGTGAGGCCCCCGCAGCAGCACAACTGGCCACGGGAGGCAGGAGCAGGCGGCATGACCGGCGCAGCTTTGGGCGGCTGGAGCAAGAAGACCAGAGGTTGAAGAAGCACTACGACCATTGGATGGATATCATACGGTCCCTGCAGCTAGAATCGTTCATATTGACTAAGGTTACAAAGCCCTTGGTACGCGTCAACTTCGTAGGCCCACAGGTTAGCTTCCGAAATGGTGCGCCCTAGATGTCAGGGGGAGGGATCATTTTTTGGGCGGGTGAAGCTAGAATATCCGAGATTGAAGAAGAAGCACAACATCCCTTGGAAGGACATCCAACGGCCACTGCTGCCAGAACCGTGTGTTGACTATAATAATTTGACAAAGCCTTGCATACGCGTCAACTTCTTTTTTTAGGGGATGTGTCAACTTAGTAGGCCCACAAGTGTGTGGCAAAGAACTTATAGCCCATTTGCGATTTGTAAGAATGTACAACCCATTTTTGAATTCTAATGGAATTTACTACAGCCCATTTACAGTTTGTTAAAAGTAAAGCCCATTTTCTAGCTAGGACAACATTTAATAATTTCAACCAACCGTTCAAGATAGAATTCAATAATATTTCCCACATTTTGATGGGATTCGAAATATATTTATCCCGAAATTTCTAGTCAGATTAAATATAAATTTGCATTACATAAAAATCTGGCGAAACATTGCGCGCGCAACAATTAAAAATTAGCGCGCACCAATTAAAAATTAAGATTTTCAAAATCCATAAATAATATTTTATAAACTAATTTCGTGCTTGGTGCATTTTTTATAGTTACTGCCCAGTTTTTATAATTACATCCCATTTATTATTGTTTAAAGCCTATTTTCCTATTAAGCCTAATGCATCCCTCCTAGGAAAGATTTGCAGCCCAGCCGGGCGGAGAATAACAAGTTGACCTTGCCTGGGTATTCCTCAAAAAAATGTATAGCTGGGCTAGCCATTTTCATCTTGAAAAAAATTAATATCTTGGCTGGATATCTATCCTGGGCTAGACGGGCCACAGCCCGCCCAGTTAATACCCTGCTCTACTCTAAACAACAATGAAAACATCGCCAAGAAAAACTCTGTAGTGCTCACGCCTTCAAAACACAAATACTGCTCGAGCTGCTTGGTCCCAGTTGTCGGCCGCACCTTGTGCAATTCTCTCGTTTATATTGACTTCATAGGTTCACAATGGTGTGGGACCGTGATGTCAGGAAACCAGGAGGAAGCAAAAAAAAATAGTTGTACATAATAAGGAGGCACTTGCGTACGTACGGCTATGGCCCTAGTGGGTCCCTACTGTCATCCAGTCAAAATAAAGTCATCTCCTGAATCCTCATGTTCATTGACCATGTTAACAATGCTCGGTGCCACGACAAGCGCAACAACTCGAAGGACGACTGAGAGGGCCTCGAGGGCCCTACGGATGGTTTGATACATCGCCCGCTGCTCATTCAGGAAGCCAGGATAATCGGACACATATGGGCACCTTCAAGAGACTGAGACGGCATGAAATGGTAAGGCTGTGCTTGGAAGCTCTGGTTTATTTCATACATGTATTAAGATACAAGTGTAATTTACACGTCATCCAAAACAACGCGTAAAATACAGGCGTAATGAAACTGAGGGCCTGAGGTCTGTAAGTAAAACCGGCGGGTTACACGTGTAATTTGAGAGACCGGTGTTTATTTTACTAGTCGAAATTGACCAACCAAGCACTTCGCCCGAGACCATCTGCTTTTATTTACTTGCGTCAATTTTACAAGCGGTTTTGGTTGGAAAACAACGATCCAATCACAGCCTAAGATGATGAGTTGGTCGGAAGATCATATGGTTTCACGTCTAACCTACCCGACTTGTCGTATAGGCTATGCATGAAACATAAGACGATGAACTTCTTAAGCACGAAAACAACAAAAGACGATGATCTTCCTAACAAGAAAATCACTAGCATTTGATCGACATGCAAAACAATACTAAACATTATTCTCAGGAGGCACCGTGAACAGCTCGTGATGCCGCCTGCCACAACATTCCAAGCTCAACTTTGCAATCAAACACAAGGCCTGGCCTTACATAGACAATATTCAGAATAAACTCTTAAAATATCTCACATAAGTCAACATTCATGTGACTATGCATCTCAGCAGAGTAAATATTTACTTCTGAACTGAAGACATGAATAGGAAAAAACAATCGACGTTGCTCACATCAAAGGGTGTCCCACTCAAAAATATCAAATGCGTATCTTCTCGCTAACATCAATGAGCAAAAATTGACAAGGTTTTCCAATTCCAATATATTAAACTAATGTCAACTTTGACAAGCTTTTCCCATTCAAAATATGTAATGCCTATGATTATGGAACGGGCAGGGTTTGTCATTAGTTTGTCATCTGATAGTCCGGTGGCTCAAGGTGACGATGAATGATTAGAGAACCATTAGATGTATTGTGCATGATGTGAAGTATTATGGAAGACACGAACCATCTGAACATTTTGTGTAGTTCCACTAAAATCAAGCTGAGCATCCCTATGGATTTCGTATTTCTATGCTTCCAAAAAACAAAGACACATCATCACACACATGAATATTAGCCCCAGTGTCAACCCACCAATCGGTGGACTAACAAACTAAAAGTATGGTAAACAGATTACCATACCCAGATGCCGCATCATGGTTGCTTAGAGTGACATTGACAGACTTGGAGTCCCGTCCTGGCTTCTTGGTACTTGTTTGGGCACTTGTTTTCCCAGTGTTCCTTCAAACCACAAGTAAAGTAGCCATCTCTCTTTTTATCTTTCTTCTTACCCTTCTTAATGGCCGACACTGGCAGCACCATTCAAACATATAGTCCGGTGGCCCAAGGTGACGACGAATGATTAGAGAACCATTCGATGTATTGTGCATGATGACGTATTATGGAGGACACAAACCATCTGGACATTTTGTGCAGTTCCACTAAAATCAAGCTGAGCATCCTTGTGGATATCGTATTTATATGCTGCAAGAAAGCAAAGACACAACAACACACACATGAATATTGGCCCCAGTGTCAACCCACCAATCGGTGGACTAACGAACTGAAAGTATGGTAAACATATTAGCATAGCCAGATGCCCCATCATTGTTGCTTAGAATGACATTGACAGATTTGGAGTCTTGTCCTGGCTTCCTGTACTTGTTTGGGCACCTTTTGCCCAGTGCACTCCACGTGTTGTAGAGTTTCCTATGCTCTCTACAGACTAGTCATGTCACCAACGTCTACTAATACTCTGTAAAGCTTCTCGATCATTCCTTGTGTAATGTAGCACAAATAGTGACTGCTTCTTTGTGCAAAGTGGTAAGACCAACTGGACCTACTAATGCAGCAGTTTGCCTTAGACACATTGGCTCCTTTTGTGCAGTTCAACTAAAATCAAAGTCGGAATAAAACCGAGCTTTAATTTGGATATCCATGTAAGCAACAAAAGGTATAAGGGAAACAATTACTGAGAAATAACGATTGATGACTTGTACTCCTAGAAGAAAAACATTTGTTGATCTACCTTATCTTAATGGGAAACAAAGCAGGAGAGTAGCAATTCTCAATCAGTGTGATTCATTCATATTAACTGAGACATTATCTTAACAATGCTTTGTTTCAACATGTGTAAAGAACGACAAAGCAGAAAAGTATCATTCCTAAAACAATGCGACTGATTCATTTTAACAGAGACATTATCTTAACAATACCTTGGCTAGACATGTAGAAAGAACTACAAAGCAGGATAGTACCATTTGTAAAACATTGCAACTGATATATAATAACAGAGTCATTATTTGAACAATACATTTCTTAAACATGTACTCCGGCCGATCCCTAACAGAAATGGTACTCCCGCCGATCCCTAACAAGTGTTGCAGTTTTGAACTAAGATTCAGTAGTTAATTCTGAGGAATGTCGGTACTGACCTTTCAATACCAATATTTGAAACAACTCGTGAGGAAGACCTGAGAGAGATCTCAACACATATATGGAAATCCGGTCTCATTTTGTGCAGTTCCACCAAAATTAAGCGAAGAAAAATGTCGCAATAGCAACAAGTTGAATAGATATCCCTGTTTTAACAGAGGCAAAAAATGAATCAATTACTGGCCAATAAATGAGGATGAAACATGCGGCCACAAAAATGGTAATCCCTCCCTAACAAGTGTTGCAGTTTTGAAATAAGATCCAGTAGTTAATTCTGAGAGTGGCATTGCTTAATTTTACCAGCAGCATTGGATTAACAAAAAGCATAAACAGTTCTAGGGGAGAGTGGGCGCAACAACAATGTGCTTCCATCTACTTATAAAGGGGGTGATGCAGAGTTTGTTGTAACAAAGCAACAAGCATAATGTCTGGGTTGGTCCCATTTTTGTTCACTACTTAATGGGAAAAGATAGCAATACAATAGCTTCAATTCAACATTTATTTAAAACAATACAAATACAAGTAGCACAACATCTCAAAATACACTGCACGATCATGTGGATGAAGGCAATTACCAACCTGTCATGACTCACACAAAATCACGTATGAATCTGCCAACATGAATAGGAAATCCAATCTTGTTTTGTGCAGTTACTCTAAAATCAAGTAAAGTCACCGGTGTGACATTTAAGTTTGCTATAGCAACAAGTTGAATAGATATCTCTGATTTAACAAAGGCAAAAAAGGAAAGAATTACTGCCAATAAAGGAGGATGAAACATGCGGCCACAAAAAGAAGCATGTACCTTATCTTGATGGAAAACAAAGTATAGGACAGTAGCATTTCTAAAAAGGTTGCATTGATTCATATTAACAGAGATATTCTCTTAAAATAGTTCAGTAGTTAATTCTGAGAGTGGCATTGCTTAAAATACAATAGCTTCAATTCAACATTTATTTAAAACATACCAATAGAAGTAGCACAACATCTCAAAACACATTGCACGATCATGTGGATGGGACATGGGACATGCCAGCACCATGTTGGTCCCAAGCAGCATATCTGCATTGGTCCCATATTTTTTCTCTCTGAAACTTTTTCCAATGTGAGGGCAGCAAATCTAGTCCTGTACAAACTAGCTGAACCCCCCAGTTTCTTTCCCTTTTCAACAAAGAGTTTGGTTCCTTACAGATGTGTGTACTGGGTTACCCCCTTTTTCCCTTTTCGACCAACAAAGCGGCTGGATAGCTAGTCTAAACTACTTTCCCTCCCTCCTTTCCGCATTGAACCACGTCCTAGATTCATGCTCCACCCCACCGCACCCTTCTTCCTCTTTGAACCAAGACCTAGATTCGACTACAGAATCAAAAAAGATTAGCATGCAGCTAGACCAATGACGGTTTCAAAGAAAAGTATACCTTACGGTCGTCAGGATGTGGCAAGGCGTGCGACGGGAGGTCGGATCTTCCCACACTATGTATGGCATCGGGGAAGAAGGGGTCGGTGGCCCTCCCGCATAGGCGCTGGGTGAAAGAGAAAAGCGCAGCTGGCAGTGGATTGCCTCCCTCGCCAAAGGCGATAGAGTGAACGCTGCACCTCCTCCCCTTCCCGGTGCGACTGGATCTGAACGCCTCCTTCGCCAGCTCTAAGAGGGGGGGGGTGAGAGAGACAGAGGCCATAACGTAGTCTTGTTTAGATCTGGTGAAGAGGGTGAGAGACAGTGAATATAGCAAAGCCTAGCAAAGGAACGTTGAGCCTCCAACGTGTGTGTGTATATATATATATAGTGCAGCGGGAGTGTGGAGAGTGCAAACCCCAGCGAACAAGCGCTGAGGATCCAAGTTATATATATACTGTAGTACGGACTGAGCTCCGGTGCCTTAACTGCACCTGCTTTTGGCTGTATGACAGGTGGGCCAACCACATTTTGGGCCCACCTGTCATAAACCCAAAGGCAGGTGCACTAAAGTCAATGAAGCTGCGTCCATATAGTACTCGTGTATATGACTAATATATAGTGGAGTGGTTTTCTTATTCTCTCCATAACAATCATTTTAAATTGTGTAAGTACGAAACGAAACTATTTATTTAACGTACCAGTGAAGAAAACTACTGTCCACGCGTCCTGGTCGCACTTCATGTCCTTCACGTGCGGTACACTACCCTCCCTTAAGTGATCAACCACACATGCGCCAAATTATCGGAAACGTGTGGGAGTGTGTTCAAATAAAGAATTTTAATTTCTATTATCGAAAAGGTTTGAGAGTATGTACAGTTTGCCCTCTCTACACTACTAGGAAAAGGCCTGCTATAGGCGGACCTATTTTGGCTACTAATGGCGCACTACAGGTGCGCCACTAGCATCATGTCATTATTATCTGGTATACTAATGGTGCACCACGCAGTGCGCCATTAGTATATCCCACGGTGCGCCATTACTATCTAGCTTACTAATGGCGCACCACATAGAAGTGCGCCATTACTAACCATTTTTTTCAAAAAAATTCAGAAAATAATTTTTCAAATTTTTTTTTCAATTTTTTCTTAATCTCGAGATACTATGGCTTAATTTCGGGTCAATATGCTTAATCTCAAGCCAAATCGCACTCTATGGTCAAACTTCCCAAAAGGTCACCCATCCTCACACTACTCCAGCCCGAGCACGCTTAACTTCGCAGTTCTATCCAACCCCAGCAACAGCTCACTTCATAGGCACTTCTTAATATATATCATATCAATCCTATTAAACCTTGTTGATGTCTAGGAATTTGTTCATGTTCATGAGTGTGATGAAATTTTGAAAAAATATTTCAAACTTGCCGGTCATATTACGTATCATATTTTGAAAAAAAATCAATTTTTTTTAAACCATTTTTTTCCGTTACTAGTGGCGCACCTACCAAATGGCGTGCGGCGGGAGGTCGAATCTGCACACACTACGTATGGCAGCAAGGAAGAAGGGGTCGGTGGCCCTCCCGCATAGGCGCTGGGTGAAAGAGAAAAGCGCAGCTGGCAGTGGATTGCCTCCCTCACCGAAGGCGATAGACTGAATGCTGCACCTCCTCCCCTTCCCGGTGCGACGGGCTCCGGACGCCTCCTTCGCCAGCTGTGAGGGGGGTGAGAGAGATAGAGGCCACAACGTAGTCTTGTTTAGATCTGGTGAAGAGGGTGAGAGACAGTGAATATAGCAAACCCTAGCAAAGGAACATTGAGCCTCCAGCGTGTATATATATATGTAGTGCGGAGAGAGTGTGGAGAGTGCAAACCCAAGCGAACAAGCACTGAGGCTCCAGCTTATATATATACTGTAGTACGGACTGAGCTCCGGTGCCTTAACTGCACCTGCTTTTGGCTGTATGACAGGTGGGCCAGCCACATTTTGGGCCCACCTATCATAAACCCAAAGGCAGGTGCACTAAAGTCAATGAAGCTGCGTCCATATAGTACTCGTGTATACGACTAATATATAGTGGAGTGGTTTTCTTATTCTCTCCATAACAATCATTTTAAATTGTGTAAGTATGAAACGAAACTATTTATTTGACGTACCAGTGAAGAAAACTACTGTCCACGAGTCCTGGTCGCACTTCCTGTCCTTCACATGCGGTACACTACCCTCCCTTAAGTGAACAACCACACATGCGCCAAATTATCGGAAACGTGTGAGAGTGTGTTCAAATAAAGAATTTTAATTTCTATTATCGGAAAGGTTTGAGAGTATGTACAGTTTGCCCTCTCTACACTACTAGGAAAAGGCCTGCTAGTGGCGCACCTGTTTTGGCTACTAATGGCGCACTACAGGTGCGCCACTAGCATCACGCCATTAGTATCTGGTATACTAATGGCGCACCACGCAGTGCGCCATTAGTACATCCCATAGTGTGCCATTACTATCAGGCTTAGTAATGGCGCACGCCATAGAAGTGTGCCATTACTAACCATTTTTTTCAAAAAGTAATTTTTCAATTTTTTTTCGTTTTTTCTTAATCTCGAGTCACTATGGCTTAATCTCGGGTCAATATGCTTAATCTCAAGTCAAATCGCACTCTGTGGTCAAACTTCCCAAAAGGTCACCCATCCTCACACTACTGCAGCCCGAGCACGCTTAATTTCGCTGTTCTATCCAACCCCAGCACCAGCTCACTTCACAGGCACTTCTTGATATATATATATATATATCATATAAATACTATTAAACCTTGTTGATGTCTAGGACTTTGTTCATGTTCATGAGTGTGATGAAATTTTGAAAAAATATTTCAAACTTGCCGGTCATATTACATATCATATTTTGAAAAAAAATCAAATTTTTTTGAAACCATTTTTTCTGTTACTAGTGATGCACCTACCAAATGGCGTGCGGCGAGAGGTCGGATCTGCCCACACTACGTACGATAGCAAGGAAGAAGGGGTCGGTGGCCCTCCCGCATAGGTGCTGGGTGAAAGAGAAAAGCGCAACTGGCAGTGGATTGCCTCCCTCACCGTAGGCGATAGACTGAATGCTGCACCTCCTCCCCTTCCCGGTGCGACGGGATCCGGACGCCTCCTTCGCCAGATGTGAGGGGGGTGAGAGAGAGAGAGGCCACAACGTAGTCTTGTTTAGATCTAGTGAAGAGGGTGAGGGACAGTGAATATAGCAAACCCTAGCAAAGGAACGTTGAGCCTCCAGCGTGTATACATACATACATATATATATATATATATATATATATATATATATGTAGTGCGGCGAGAGTGTGGAGAGTGCAAACCCCAGCGAACAAGCGCTGAGGCTCTAGCTTATATATATACTGTAGTACGGACTGAGCTCCAGTGCCTTAACTGCACCTGCTTTTGGCTGTATGACAGGTGGGCCAGCCACATTTTGGGCCCACCTGTCATAAACCCAAAGGCAGGTGCACTAAAGTCAATGAAGCTACGTCCATATAGTACTCGTGTATACGACTAATATATAGTGGAGTGGTTTTCTTATTCTCTCCATAACAATCATTTTAAATTGTGTAAGTACGAAACGAAACTATTTCTTTAACGTACCAGTGAAGAAAACTACTGTCCACGTGTCCTGGTCGCACTTCCTGTCCTTCACGTGCGGTACACAACCCTCCCTTAAGTGAACAACCACACATGCGCCAAATTATTGGAAACGTGTGAGAGTGTGTTCAAATAAAGAATTTTAATTTCTATTATCGGAATGGTTTGAGAGTATGTACTGTTTGCCCTCTCTAATAATTATGGTTTGTTGTGTTCGGCCTAAACTTGGTCAAACTTTACAAAGTTTGACTTTAGTCAAATATAATATGCAGAGTCAATAAAAATGGAGGGCTACTATGTCCATCTGGGTTTTTAGTCCACACCATTTTTTAATCAAAGTTAATAGCTGGACAAATAAAATTACAGGGGAGCTGGAGACAAAGTTGTGAGAAGGCTTAGAAATCAATGCAAAACTTATGCTCTTAGTACCAACGTCGATCCTTCTTCGAGGAAACATTTGGTTCATAGCCAATTGTGTGATAAAATTGCACCAACATGAAAGACGACTGCGTCTCCAATGCAACCAAGGTGAACTGATGAAGGATATCATCTTTGTGGGTAACAAGCAAAGAGCACTGATGGAAGACAACTTGTTTTTCATTGAAAATCGATCATCTTCACCAGCCGACGCAACCATGAGGCGTAACCATGAGCATTGATAGGTCATCCTGGTGATGCATCATCCATTTGGCATCAAGTTTGGGTGAGGCACCTATGAAGTTTGACAAATCCTCATCGTGGTCTGTTTCTTCTCAGTAGTCAAGATCGAGGAAGGAAGAACCACGTGGCAGAGGACAGTGAGGCGGAACAACAATGGCCATCCAATTTTGTGCAGTTCCACTAAAATTGAGGAAGACATGCCCGAGTATGGAGATACGCATCGCTGTTTCCAAAAATATAAAAAAGGGATATAGTGTTGTTACTTTGTTTTACAAGATTAACAACGACATCTCAATTGTCAATAAGAATTATGAAAGTACACCAACAAACAGAAGCATCACGATTATCTTCATGGGAACTAAACCAGGATACCCGAGAAAAAACATTCCTTCATTTAACCAGTGATAGTATTAGATTAGCATCAACAATAGGAGCATATGGACAATGACCGCACAACCACCATGTACTTTTTGTCGAAACAACATGTATACCTCCACCGAGGCATAAATCAGGACAACTTTTTGAGTGGCATTTCCTCTATAATAGTAGGTGATGTTGGACCAGCCGACGAACCCTAGCTACTATACATGGGGAGCTGGGGAGTAGTCGCATAGAAGAAAACCCGCATGCAGCGACCTAGGGAGCTGGACCAGTACAAGAAGTTATACCTCAGGTGGGCGAGATGTCGCTTAGGCGGGTAGGCGGGATCTGCCCACACGACGGCAGCGAACAAGGGCACGGAGGACCTTCATCCGCGCCAGCGCCGGCTCTGAGAGGACGGTGCACATCGGCTTCCTCCATCACCGACGGCGACAACGTTAACACTGCACCTCCTCACCTCTTGCAGCGGATGGGATTCAGCCGGATCTGTGACCACCGGTGAGGAGAGAGATAGTGTGGACACTGTCATCGTGTTTTGATATGGAGAGGGTGAGAGAGCGAGACACGAGAAACTCTATCAAACAAGAGGCTATAATTGAGTAAAACAATCTCTCCATAGCAGTGGTTTTAAATAGAATATGCGCGTTCCCGAAAAAAAGAAACGAAAACTGGTGGATAATTTTTTAACGTACCAAGAAAGAAAACTCGATCAAAAACACGCCCCCGCTTCCAGGTCGCGAGAGTCGTCGCGCACACACACATAGACATAGACATGCATATCCGCGCATATTTGTCCAATCATATTTGTCCAACTGGCACATTATTTACGTTGTTAATTATATATGCGGCAATATTAACGTATATCATCTCTTGTTTGCGGGTGTCCGAACCGCTGCCATGGCCGCTCCTGACCAACCTGAACCCTCTTCATCACCCGCATGTGCTTCCCGCCCGAAATGGTTAGTGCCGCATTCATGCCCGGCCAGAGCGGACGCGACCTCTCACTGGCACCGGCATTGAAGCAGCGCGCCAGCCGAGAGAGCGTCGCCCGCGCCGCTTCCTGGTGCACGCGACTGCTCCGCGTTCAAAGGTCGCAATATTCGGCCACAACATGCATGTAAAAAGTTCTTGGGAGTCAGTGCTACAGCTAGTTGTCCTCCCCCAACTCGTCAATCTCTTCCAGTAGTACTAGTACTCCATGGCGCGATCCATCGACAAGCAGGCGGGAAAGTTAACGTATAGTCAGTTTGCGGTGAGTGGCATGCCGAGCGACCGTGTGGGGTCGAGCCGTGGAGGAGGGTGAGACACGAACGTGACAAACATGATTTAAACGTTGGATTTGCTCGATGGCGCGATCCAACGAAACGAAACGTTAGTTTCTCTCATTTTCCATTTTTTCTCCGGAAAAACGGAAACTTTCCACTCCATTTTCATTCCTACTTCAAGGTTGCCCCGTTACAACATTCCATCAAATACAAAGGAAAACTAACAAGCATGCTGATGCATCTCAATGATTCACAAATCATAGCCAATATTTACTTCACAACTAAGGACAAAAGTTGTGAGAGCGTGTACGAAAGAGAAACTACTAATGGGGTCACTACGACTTGAACCCTAAACCCAAATAGGATTTAATTTCCTGGCCAGGTAGAACCTGTTGAAGGAAAGATGGCTGGCACCCTCGGATCATACGATGCTTTTCTGTAGTTCCACTAAAATCAAGCTGAGCATCCCTGATGGCAAAGATATTAAAGAGGTGTGATTAGAATAATAGTACTAGCACTAGTTCATGAGACATAAAATCATCACAAGTAGAAGCCGGTAGAAGTAGAGAAAGATTGACATGGAGATGGAGCTACGTGGGGAGCTGCGGCAGTTGAGCAAGCCGACTCCAAAAGGAAGATGGACTACCTAGGACGTCGGGCTGTAGCTAGAAGGGCGATTGGGACGCGACATTGGCCCATACCGCGGTGACCCCCGATTGGGACGCACCGACTGTGGATTTTCTCCCTCGCCGATGTCGACCACGTCTACTCAGAACATTGTTCCCTTCCCCAGCTGCGGGATCAGGCTGGATATGTGACCAGTGGTGTGGCCACCGTCGTTCTAGGCTTGTGAAAAGAGCAACCCAAGCAAGCAGTCTTGTAGCTTAGGCTCTTGCTAGTGTATATATAGTGGTTTTCTTTTTCCCTCCATATCCACCATTTTATATTGCGTACGTGTCATTGAAGAGTGAAATGATGGTTGCTTCTTCCGACTAACTTATTGTGTGATTTAACTGCTCCTTTAGTGGTCCCTACACGTACTCCCCCTACGTGTATGCAATAGTCACATGTACACATGGACGCAAAAACGCGTGCGATGCCCTAATGCATGCATGTACGAGCACACGACGGAACACACACGGTCACGCTCAAGTGCTCAACCTACACGTGCATGCACACACATACTCAGCCAGGGTGAGCTAGTGAACGTATAAACACCGAAAAATGTATATATTGAGCACAATGAGCGTATTATGAAGTCCATTGACTGTATTTTTACAAATATACAATGACAGACAGTGTATTTATCTCGTTTGAAATTAAGCCAAATTAACCGGAGAGGAGGCTGTATGGACTAGCATTACTTTCCTGTGTCCCGTCAACTTGCCGAACGAGGAGAAGCTTGCAGGACGGGAGAAGCTTGCGCGTGGTGGCTCGCATGACAAGGAGAAACTTTTGACTAATGCAAGCTCTCCTTCGCTCAAGGGTGCACGTGCAACAGTTAATTTGGTATCAGATTGCCAGAAGCATACACTGTACTAGTACTATTATTGTTGCACTTCCCGAAGAGGCGAACAACCAAGCGCAAAGTTTACTAGTACTAGTACTACTATAGTCTATAGAGGTATGTACTATACTAGTACTAGGAACCGGATGGAGGAGTGTTTGCACTCTTATTATATTTTTAAAATGTGATAAAGCAATCTTCAACACATTTGGTTCTCTTCGAGGGTTCTCGCATGTGATAATGGAAGTTGATTGCATGGAACACTCACCACAATTCTCACTTAATTTTGGCTCATATCCTGTTACAAATAGGAGCGCTTGGTAATATTTCCTCTTTTTTTGTTATTCAACATGTAAACAGGTTAGCAAACCTTGCGGCGCATCTTTGTGCGAACCGTGCTTGCTGCACTTTGAATGTGGCCGAGAGCTGGCCTGATGAAACACCTCGCTTCCTACTTCTTTTTTTGTGGGGTACCTCGCTTCCTAGTGACCAGTGTCTTGGCTGATCGTCCTAAGAATGCTTATATATGAATAAAGCTCTCTCATTTGCCCGCAAAAAAGATTAAGCCATATTAACCGGAAAGGAGGGAGTATGGACTAGCACTACTTATTGGTGTGTCCCGTCAACTTGCAGAACAAGGTGAAGCTCGCTTACGCCTTTTGACTAATGCAACGTACCCTCGCCCAGGCGGTGGACATGCATCGGTTCATTCGGTGTCAGATTGCCAGAGGCATACACTGTACTAGTACCGAACATGCGGAGTACCATCATTGTCGACTTCACGAAGAAGCGAAGAGCCAAGCGCAAGGTTTAGTAGTACGAGTAGTACTACTACTAGAACCGCATGGTGGAGCCTCTGTACTCTTATTTTTTTTAATCTCTGATAAAGTACACATTTATTCCGGAGAAGGGCGGAAAATGGCAGCCCAACATGTAATGATGATATCGATCAACCATGCTCGAATATATCTTGGCCTCCGTGCGAGCCCGTCTGTGTGTTCTCGCTCCTCGTCTCTCTTAAGGAACGGCGGGTTGGACATTTTGCCGTCAAATGAGAACGGTTTGCTCACACTCCGGTCCCACATGTCAGTGATATGCCAAGAGGAGGTGCGTTGACCGACTGGCCACACGCGTACTTGGTTTTGCACCTTCATACTACTCCCCCTCCATCACAGTTTACAGGGCGCGCTTCATTATGATGCATTTCTCTCAATGCATTTCCACCACCAGAGAGACTTTAAACACGTTTGGTTTAATGCTCAATTAATTAGGGCGAGGTAACTGCAATTTTCTCTCGATGTGGTACTACGGAGTGGAGTAAGTGCATGCATGTGTGTACCCGGGGTGGAAGCACTGCATGCATGTGTGTACGCATTATTTCCTCTAGTAATAGACGCCATGCTATAACTACCAATGCTATTTTTCAGGCCGATCGCTAGTCGCCTTGGTCCCAGAGATTTTCTCTTTTTCTGAAGCGCGCTCTATAAACAGTGACGGATGGAGTAGTATGAGAGGATTCAAAGAAGAGCGTATTGATGGTTGCTTCTTCCGAGCAACTTACAGTGGGAAAGGTGGGTCTTATGATTTGACTGCTCATTACTCACTATTAATGCGGTGCAACGACCGGTCTGAGTCTCCCATGCGGCTGTACACTACCCCCTCGGTTCTTAAAAATACTCCGGAGTATTTGTCTTTCTAGAGATTTCAACAAGTGACTACTCAAATATTTTTCCCTTTAGAGATTCAAATGGACTACTACATACAGATGTATATAGACATATTCTAGAGTGTAGATTCACTCATTTTGCTCCGTATGTAGTCACTTGTTGAAATCTCTAGAAAGACAAATATTTAGCAACGGAGGGAGTACACATACGAAGCAAAATGAGTGAATCTACACTCTAAAATATGCCCATTTGAAATTTGTAAAAAGACAAATATTTAGGAACAAAGGAGTATAATTTTGTGCATGGCACATGGACCCGGATGCCGAAGAGGCTTCTGGCAATGCTATCAAGCTTCCAGCATTTGTTCACATAATTGACGTCCTATACAAATAATTTTCCAGCGACATGAAATTGTACAATGGTGTGAGCTTTCAGCTTTTGTTTCGTGTGTCTTGCCATCGATGCTCTTTCGGAAACAATAAAAAACTAACTTCCTTGCTAATCAGAGACAATATTTGCATCACAATTGAAGACAAAGTTGTGAGAATGTGTTAAATTAAAATTGATCCATGGTTTCATTGGCAGCAACGTCCCCCCAGCTCTGTCTAAATCAACAAGGCATGTTGGGAAAAAAGTAGCTGTCTAGAGCATGCAATATTCCGATCATTTTGTGTAGTTCCACTAAAATAGACCCGAGCGTCCCTGTTCCAAAGATATTATGTGTGATTACGATAATAGAGGACTGCTGATGAAACAATAAACACACAAATAGAAGTCGGTCACCTTTGCAGTCTCTCTTAAGACTAACTAGTTGGAGAAGATTAGGCTCGGAGTTGGATGAGGAGGATAGAGCAAAACAAATCTCCCTTTGTGTAGTCGCACTGAAATGTAGAGACGTTGCCCGTGTGACATTTTGGTAGAACTGCACAAAACACTCTTAAGAAAAAAGTGATTTGTGCAGTTCACCAAAAGGTCGCAATAGCAACGAGGTGAAATGGATAGCCCTGTTTTCAAAAAAGAGGTAGAAAGGAAACAATTACTGGCCAATAATAGTTGATGACACATGCGACGACAAAAAATAAGCATATCCCTTGTCCTAAGGGAAGATAACAACAGGGTTGTGTTTGTCTAAAACGGTGTGAGGATGAGATTGCAATATGGAAAGTACGTTGGACGAGCTATGTTTTGGGCAAAGAACTATGGAAGATCCACATGCAGCGATGTGGGAAGACAGGCAATGGAGCAAGGCCAGAGGGGATACCTGGAGGTCGTCGGGATGTAACTAGGTGAGTGGCGGCGGGCGGAATCTGCCCATACTACGGCAGCGAGCAGGTGGCATAGGCCCTACCACGCCGGAGCTTGGTTAGAGAGAACAGCGTGCACCACAGATCGGGACGTGTTGCCTCGGCGCCGTCGAATGGAGAAACGATGCATGTCCTCCCTTTCTACCGGCGGACGGGATGCGGCCGGATCAGTGACCAATGGTGAGAGAGAGAGAGGCCACCGCAGCCTTGTCTGAGATACTCTAAAGAGAGACAAACCGGGCAAGCAGGCTCCATTGTATATAGTGGAGAGGACTACCTTTTTCTCCATAAAAATCGTTTTATATTCTGTGTATGTGCCATTGAGTCATATAACTTTATTTAAAAATAATGCGCCAACGCATCAAGTCGAACTTTGTTTCATGCACGTGTGGTACACGACCTCCGTAGGTAAACAACCGCTACACGCGTTCAAATTAGCACATGGGCTGCCATTTCGTACAGAAATGAGCTCCACCGTGTACCCACGCGGGTGTGGCTTGGCACGAAGCTTGAGTACGTGCACGGTGCACCTATTCTCTTCTTGTATACGTACACCACCTACGTGGGGTTGTGTGAGAGAGATACAAACGTAGAGAGATAGTATAGTGTGTGGGTCCATGAGAGTTTTTTGGGGGGGGGTCAATCAAAAAATGTAACATATGCAATGTGTCTAAAATAGAGTCCTGGATATATCATATATATAGAGGGGGCGATCCACGAGAAGAGAGTGGAGGTATCATCGGCTTGAGGTGTCCATAGAATCGAAGAGAGGGATGATGTGTGTGTGTGTGTGTGTGTGTGCACACGCGATCGACAAAGAGTGCCATCGAATTTGTGTGTGCCCACGTCAAAGATATAGAGTGGCTAGCCTACTGGAATGTGAGAGGGGACAGGTGCAGTTTGTCTCTATGGCATGGATACCTACCTACATCGCTCGAGTATCGGTGTGTGGTGGGGGGGAGGGAGGCCTAATTAACTATAGAGGTACAATGGCTGGTATATGTGTGGAGGAGGAGAGAGGCCTACCTTATGTATTAAGGGAGATCGATCGACCTCATGTATTAAGGGAGATTGATTGCCATCCATGCATATGTGTAGGAGAGGAATAAGGTTGGGAGAGAGACAGAGCTAGAGTGTTGGAGGGGGTGGTAGTGGAGTTGCTTCTAACAAATGGTGGGATAGGCTTGCTAGACAACCGGAGGGCACACCTGCAATATAAATAAGAGAGGGGATGGCTGCCTGTCTATGCACGTGCGTGTGAGAGACGGGTCAGGAGGCATGCACGAATGATGAGTAGGGCGATATGGCTGTGGTAAGAAGACATAACTACATAGAAAGATCAATCGCCCTTCATCAGAGAAAGGAGAGACATAACTTGTGAGGTACGTCGATCGATGGGGGGGAATAGTTAAAGTCGACCTAGGTATATGTTGGGAGATCGATCGGTATACATGCATGTGTGTGTTAGAAGCAAATGAGGCACGGGGAGAATGATAGAGAGAGGGATGCATCTAGGAGGTGGTGCGAGAGTCATACTATATCGAGGGGGATGGACTGTGCGAGTTCAAGGTCGATGAAAAGAGTGGTTGGAGTGAGGCATGGACGGTGATAAGAGAAGAGGGGAAGCTTGTGTTTTGTGCTAGGCACACCTGGCTAGAGAGGCATATCGATCGATGTGTGCCGTAAAGAAGGAGCTGGGGGGGCCTACACACACCGTGGGTGAACGACCTAAAGTGAAAAGACGAATTTGCGCGATGGAGCAAGAGAATGCTAAGGGAGGGTGAGAGGGATGCGGGCGTGTGCATGCACGAGAGAAAGCTAGTGCTAGCTAGCTACAAAGATAAGAGGATTGTGTGGGTGTAAAAGATGAATAGACACTACTAGGGAAAACCTTATACACAGAATATTACCAGCAGCGCTCTTCAAAATACGATGCTACTGCTATTTAGCAGCAGCGCGTTCCCGAAAAACGCACTGCTGAAAGAAAAATAGCAGTAGCACGTCATCTCCATACCGCGCTATTGCTCTAATTGCCATGACCTCGTCGTCCAGCTAGTTATAGCAGTAGCGCCTTATGCCGTACCACGCTACTGTTATTATCCTTATCTCTAGCACTTTTTCTTACTCGCGCTACTACTAACCCTACCTTATCCCTATGCGGCCGACCCTCTCTCTCTCACACTCACTCTCCCTCTCAGTCACTCTTGCCCATGCCGATAACCGTTGTCGTTCGTCGCCGCTGCCACCGTCGTCCGTCTGCCACCGAGGTACTCCCTCCTTCCGCCCCTCCTCCTCCCACCGCGCCCTCCTCCCTCCGCCTGCGGCCGCCCCACCTCCCTCCTCCTCCGGCAGCCCTCCTCCCACCGCCCCTCCCTCCTCCTCGTCCGACCGCCCCTCCCTCCTCCTCCTTCGGCCGGCCCCTCCCCTCCTCCTCCGGCCGCCCCCTCCCCCTCCTCTCTCCTCCCTCCCTCCCTTGTCTCAATTTTTGCAAATCATAGGTAACTAGTTTATTTAGTAAGTGATTAATATAACTAGTTTATTTATATTAAGTGCTTAATAGAACTAGTTTATTTAGTAAGTGCTTAATAGAACTAGTTTATTTAGTAAGTAGTTAATAAAACTAGTTTATTTAGTAAGTAGTTATAAAACTAGTTTATTTAGTGTTAGGATTATATATGAGATACTTTCAAATGTTTTTTTTTCATATTTTGAACCATTGAAATGCAATGACCATCGATAAGTGGCCTATATTTTGCCGGAGTGTTGATTAATTTCCGTTCCAGCAAATTTCAGGCGCTTGATATGTCCTTTTTTAGAAAAGGTCATGCCGGATTTTTTGGGTTTTGTCGTCGAGTTATAATCTTTGAATTTTGAACATAGGAGATGTCTGATGACGATGGGATCCCGGAGTGCGGGTACTGCTACAATGACCGGGGTGTGTGCGACAGGTTTGCTCACCTGCAAAATGATAGGTTTTTCACCGTGAAGCTGGAAGAGACCTTCGATGTTTGTACGGTACACAATGACAAGCATTTCATCGTAATTAATATCATCACTTGTGCTTCTTTTGTTCAACGTGTAATTTATCGATTTTTTCAATTCGATTAGTACATCCTGTGCCATGCTAGACCATATGTATTGGAGAAGCTTGGTTTTGGTTTAGATGACTTTGAGAATGTGGAGACGAGGAGGGCTCACTTAAGAACTAAACATGGTTATGAGTTTCTGCTTAAGTTCTACAATGAGGTCGATCGCTCCCATTTCGGTTGCTCTAATTGGGAAGCTCTCTGCAAGGCATATGGATTTGAGGAGGGAATGCAAATAAGATTTGATATTCGTCCCGAAGATTATGATGATGATGATGATGATGATGATGATAATATCGACATCTGGGTGGATGTGGATATGCCTCCAATTTTGCTTAGATGTGAGTTTGTCAAAATATTTTGTTAAGTTCAGTAATTTATGTTGTTAATTTAAAAATATTTGGTGTTCATCCGTACTAAACTTATTTATTTATAATTTTCAGCTTATTTCGTATATTCAAGAAATACTCGGGAGGTAGTAGACAACACATACTACAACTATGACTCCAAGCTTAACTATGACTCCAAGCTTATCTCATTCATAGAAGATGTTGAGGCCTTCAAAACCAGTCACTTTATCAACCCAAATTATACTAGATACATGCCACTAGTTCATACATTGCTTGATGATAACTTCATTGCCAAAAACTTGGTAAGATTTTGTTAATGATGGTAACTTCATTGCATACATTATTCTTAAGTAAACCATTACTAACTATATATGTTACTATTTCGTTTTTGAACAGAGGCTCCCGAAGCAGGTTGTGCCTGACATGCTATTTACCGAAGGTGATATGCATATGGTTAGCTTACGACCAACTCCTTTGGAGGCTTACCATACTGCATACTCGATTTCTTCAAATGATGGAAGGCTCGAAATCAAAGAATGGAGCAAACCGATGAATGCTCACACACAAATAATTGGAGAAAAAATGAATGTGCGTAAGCCACAAGTTGGAGATAGGTTTATGTCCATTCTCCATTATGGTGAAGGCCAGTTTATCTGTTTTATGGTATTTTAGCTAGGAGAGAGGAGTAGGTCCTAAGTATTAAGAACAATTAGTTAGTGTTGATTATATATGACTACAATGTCTTAGACTTGATGGTGATGCTGAGTAGGAGTAGTGATTATGAGTACTATGATGATGATGAGGAGTTGTTATTATAACTAGTGACGAAGGTGTTATATGATGTCCCATCATGGACGAAAATGATGATTATGAGGAATTATATGACAATGATATATTATGATGATAAGTTGTTAATGATATTATGATGATGATGATGATAAGTTATTATGTCATTGGGTGAAAGAACCGCCGATTAGTTTCAAATGGATGGATCCAAAGTGACCATTGGTTACTTTGGATCCATGCACTTGAAACTAATCCAAGGTTCTTTCACCTAGTGATTTAATAACTCATTATGATGTAAAAACAATCTCTAAATTGCTACTATATGAAAAATTGTATATACGTACGACCTAAAATTCAAGAGAAATGGAATAGGGAATAATAGTAGTAGTGATTGTTTTCGAAAGCACTACTAGTAATTAGCAGTGGCGCTTGACTTGGAAAGCGCTACTACTAAGTAGATATAGCACTAGCGAGTGCCGGTAGGCGCTACTGCTAAGCATTAGCTGTAGCGCCTTATCAGTAGCGCGCTTACCCGCGCTAATGATAGGCCAAAAACTAGCGCTACTGCTAGGCTTTTCCCTAGTAGTGAGAGATCATACTTCATTATAAAAAGCGAATTCAGATATTTGAAGAATTTATCATAGTGTTTTAAACCGACGCATGTGTGAATATATATAACGGTGATACACATGGTGTGGTTATGAACATGTTATACTACATATAATATATTTTATCTCTACTCTTATAAAAAACGGAGTTGTTGATGATGGTGTGCCTGCCATCCTGCAATATAGGCCGTCCGATTTATATCTAACGGATAGGAAGGAAACTATGGCAATTTTGAAAAAAAGATACCCACACCCCTCTCCATATTTGCAAATTAGGCCTCCCCTTGATCATGTTGATGTTCTGTGGAACGCATGGGCATCTTGCTAGTACTACATATAATATATAGAACATTGATCATAATTTAGGCTAATGTGTGGCTTTTGCAGCTCAGGTCTAACTACTTGTCATAATGTAGGGGGTGGGGCACTATACTATGTGTGATAAACATGGTGTACACGTATGGAACATGGTTTAGATTATGAATATAAAGTTAGTACATCAAATGTACTATTATTTGGAATCAACATCGAGTCTATTCAAAAAATAGAATTCGAGTTCATGTAGTACACATAGTTCATATCTATCTCTATAGTAATCATGTGGTGTGTTATTAAGGTAATACACGAATGATGGTTGAAGTTGGCAACAATCATGATTGTAGATTCTTAATGAAATAGAGAAACGAATTCAAATTCTGTTCGAATTGCAGTGGTAGTATAGACATTTGGAATGCACTAAAATTTTGGTATGAGTAGGTTACATGCATTATACAACAAGCGAAAAAATTTAATTCGACATAACATGGATTCATACTCCCACCTTCCATCTATATAGGGCGCAATGCGTTTTTTAAGACTGCCTTTGACTATTGACAAGATTAATAGTACACGACAAGCACAATGTGAAAATTATATCATTGAAAGAACCTTTCACAGGCGAATTTAACGGTGTGCTTTCTGTAAGTTGCATGTCATATATTATTGCTCTAATATTTGGTCAAAGTTAGCATCGAAAAACGTATTAGGCCCTATATAGATGGAAGGAGGGAGTAGCTTTTAATAGCATTTTTATAGTAAATGGGGCAAGACTCTCTCTTTGTGTGGTGTGAATATTTTTATTTTTTCGTTTTCTTTTTGGTTGAGGGGAGTGTGAATTGATTTGGTACGTACAAGTAGAATATTACACGTTAGGCTTGTCCCTAAAATTCAACCCACGCCTTGTTATATCCCGAAAATTCAGATATCGTGCTCCCAAAACTTGTGCCTTCACAACCCGCGCCTTGCTATCCCGAAATTACAACGCGCGCGAAAACTCCCTCCAGCTGCCAAATCCCGACACGCGAAATCCCCCTTATAACCCTGAGCCGAAAGGGCCGCTAGTTCAAATCGGTGGGGGTACTTTTGTAACACACCCTACATTTTGGACAAGCGCGTCCGTAAGTCATGGTTCACCCCCTCCCATCGCCTCCTTTTTGCCATTAGAAATCCCAGGCCGCCATAACCTCTCCGCTCCAGCCGTGAAACCCCACCCTCCTCCGTCCGCCACCTCACCGCTGCCCAGCCGGAGCCTCTTCCCCGACGACGTCGTCCACCGCAACAGCTCGACGTCCCTCGTCCACCTCCCCGGATGAGGATCCGTCATCCATCTCGTCATCCCGCCGGTTCGGCCGCCCCATCCTCCACCTCCAAGGAGCTGCTCCAATGATTGCCTCATCTATCGCGGCTGCTCCATTCCCACAGCGCCGCCTTAACCTGCTCCACCGGAACCGCAACATCCTCACCGACTCCTCAGACGAAGCCGAGGCCTACTCGGCGCCACCAAAGAGGTTGTACACTCATCGCATCGCACCTTCTCCTTAGCTCGACCCTGCGGCGCTGACGGTGCTCCATCCCACACCCCCATGGAGGGGCTACCTTGATGACGACGCCGCGGGCGACATCTCCACGGCGGCTCTCCCCCAGTGCGAGGCCCCTTCGGTGGCGGCGTCCATACCAGCCGGAACTTCTGCTGCTGCTTCGACTCTTGCTCGATCGCTCGCTTGTCTAGCTGTCGCTGCTCTCGCTCTCGCTCGCTCGCTCGTGCTGCCGCTGCTGCTCTCCCCCTCGCTCGTGCTGCTGCTCTGCTCTGATTTAGCTACACTTCAATCGACTGAATCAACTTTTGGGTCAGTTGATTTTCAGGGGGTGGGGGGCTCGCCAGAGTTAAGGAAGAACCACCCGCAGTGGGGACAGGGGCTCGCCAGAGAGGTACCCCACTATCTATCTTAGGGTTCAGGGTGGGGCGGGGGGCTATAGGGCTGGCCGGGGCGGCAGCGGACCGGCGGTGGGGAGTTGTTTCGGGGAGGCGAGGCGGCGCTGGGGCCGGCGGTTTGGCCGGTGGTGGTTGGCGGCTCAGGGGGTGCAGGTTGAAGATGAACTACATGCGCTCCATAAACTACATGTCAAGTGCCTCTCTGCTACCACTGTGTTCAGTATCGACAGTAACATTCAGATTCGACAGTAAATTTCAATTTCGACAGTTAAGTTCAGAGTCAACAGTTTTTAACTCATCTGTTGTAGTGAGGTGGTTTTTGGTGATGTAAATTTTACATCTATTTTACATCATCTATTGGAGATGCTATTAGAATCCCACTTGAGATTGACGATGTCTGTCTTGTGCTGCTTCAGCCTTGACATCTTACGGCTCACCGGGGCTGCTCCAACAACAGAATGATCCATCACAACAGAGCAGTGCCATGGACGCCGTCTACAGATTCCTCAGATCTTCTTCCACACCTCCAATGGCACTCTACTATTCAATTATTCATGCATTTTGTTGAAAGGAATGGAGCAAAACATCCACCTGGACTTACTTTTCAAAATCCTATGCATGAAAACAAAACCAAGTGCATTACTGGTATAATAACATTCTAACTATACACGCTTTCATATGGTTTCACTTTATTTTGGTCATGTTTCTTTGCATTCCTCTACTCTTCCAATTCCTGTAAACGAAACACTCAAGTTGACAGAAATCTTGCGTTTACAAATGCTCTATTTACCATGTGCATTCCTATCCTATTCCGGTGTTTTTCCTATGCCTGCATTTTTAGAATCATGCAAGCCAAATGAGCCCTTACAGAATTACTTCAGTTACAGGTAGGTGTCAAAGGGAACTTTGTGTGGTTTGTCCTGCTCCTGCCGTGATGTCGTCCACCTCAACTGAGCTGCTCCATCGACAGAAACATCCACCAAACCATACATCACGACTCCTGACCGTCTTTCGCCGCCTCAGATCTCCTTCCCTGCCGCCGGCACCCACCGCAACGGCATCACCATCATCGACTCAGCAGATAAACCTGAGGAGTACACGAGTCCACAAGAGAGGTCGCACTCTTTTGTTTCTTCTTATGTTATGCATTGCTTAAAATTACGTGCTACTTTATCATCATGTTCACCTCTTGGACT
Organism: Triticum aestivum; assembly: GCF_018294505.1. NCBI lineage: Eukaryota > Viridiplantae > Streptophyta > Magnoliopsida > Poales > Poaceae > Triticum > Triticum aestivum. Next base: position 79,835,581 of record NC_057794.1, on the reverse strand, counting down.
CCAAGTCAGGTCCAAATTAATGTTCAAACTTGAGTTCTAAATTAGTTGTGGGGCACATATCGAGGAAGCAATGAATAGTATCTCTGTCTAATATCTGGTTCACCTAGGGTATGCCTATGTTGTTCATCTTGGGTGGGAAACAAATAGTAAAGCAATCATCATCTGTCTTTTTATTAAATTAAAGCAATCATCTGCATGCTATCATTATTTTTGAATCCATCCACTGGTTGTTACCACCACTCTAAATTTTTGCATGCTCTCCTTACATAATCTCACCATATTTTTTCGTATGCATGTCAGATATTGTACACAGTCATGCTGAACATGTAGAGAAAAAGAGAAGAGTTTTGCGCGGCTATACAATGTCATTGAGACATCGCTCCATTGTGGCTTCAATGTCAAACCCTCCACACCCTCTCCAGATTTTAATCCAAAGGAAGATATCTGTTCTGAGGCGGATTCAGACGCCGCTGACCACTCCTATTCACTAGTGCAGAACCGGGCAATAGCACCGGTTCGTCAGGCCCTTTAGTGCCAGTTTAGTAACCGGCACTAAAGTGTGGGCACTAAAGGCCCCCCTTTAGTACCGGTTCAGCATGAACCGGTGCTAAAGGGCAACCACGTGGCACGAGCCAACTCCGTGGGCGCGTAGGACATTAGTACCGGTTGGTAACACCAACCGAGACTAAATGTTTGGGTGTGTTTTGGTTTTATTTTTATTTTTACTTTAATTTTTTGTTTTCAATTTAATTTAGTGATTGTTTTACATTATAATGAGTTGTTAAATCATTAGGTGAATGTACCGCAGATTAGTTTGACTGGATGCATGTGGATCCTAGCTAAGTCATCAAGTATATGTCATATCCATATTATATATACTTGATCACCTAATTAAGTGATCGAGGTAATATGGATATGGCATATACTTGATCACTTAGCTAGAATCCATCCAGTTGAAACTAATCTGCGGTTTCTTTAATAAATGATATAATAACTCATCATCATCATCATCATATTAATATAAAAACTCTTGCATCATATATATCATCACCAACAACACTAGCTTAAAGAAGAAACATTCACTTGTACCAGAAGCAAAAATATCATCGAGTTCAACATGGTAATGATATTATAAGCGTTCATAACACCACAAAAGCAAATCTCTCTTTGAGATTAAGTTTAGGACGAAGAACACGGACATGAGAGGACAACTACTAAGAGCATGAACTAGCTAATTAATCACTCCTGCTGCTCTCTCTCAGGTAAAATAGCATAGAACATGTATAGCTTTCTTGATTCATCATATTGGAGCATGCAGATGAACCTGTCTCCTAATCGTGGGTTGCGCTTCTGATTGCTGCCCCCTAGTACTTCTTTGCGATCATTCACAATTTTGCTCCAGTCTTTTACTATTAAGCATTCCTCGCTATTAGAAATCTTGAATGCATTAAAGTGCATTGTAGGATATCTTGGCCATAAGCTAACAATATTCATGGTACCTTTAGTCTCGATCCAATTAGGCACAACATTCATCGAGAGTCCCTGTTGAAGAACATCGTATAGTAACATACTTAGCCATGAAGTTTAGCTTAAAAATATAATGTATGCAACGGATGCACTGAGGAGAAATAGTAGAAATCTTACCATCTTTCCTAAATATATGTGACCATAGTTCAGTACGAACACTATTGGTCGCATGTTTTGAGTACTAACATTTCTAAGTGAAGGAATTTTTTTTGTCTTGACAGCATCAAGACACTCAAGCCATGAAACATAATGACTTGTCTCCTCGCAGTTTAGTTCAGCCCCGGGACAGTGGACAGTCCTGTCTACCAAGCGTCGGACATGTTTGCTTGATTGGAAATAAGTTGTCAATGTAAATCGAGATCTATTAATTATTCAACTGGTTCAAATAATCTCATATTGAAGACATAAATATGGTTGAGAAACTCACATAATGGTAGAACTGGAGGTGTCTGCACATCAACCCAGATGTCTATATTACCTTCAATATCATCTTCCGGACGAATATCAAAGGTGATAACCATATCAGGCTCAAATGCATAAGCCTTGCATAGTGCTTGCCAAGTTTTGCATTCAAAATAGGTGTATGTGTCTGCATTGTATAATTTGACGTTGAAGGTATAACCATGCTCGGTCTTCAAGTAAACTCTTTTTACCTCCATAGTTTCGTTAGGACTGAAACCTATCTTATCCAAGACAAAAATTCTTGCATGGCAGGGGATACGCTAGTAGAATAGTGAAAAATTAAAATTAAAAGTTGAAGCAAATGAAGCATAACTCATGCTTAATTATGAAAAAAGACTTGTCGTTGTGACTTACTGTATCCACTTCGAAGTTCTCATCCAGCTTGATACTGAAGCATCTATCATCAACTAGAAAATTTCTGCCGCACAGGCCGCGCTGGTCTTCGCAGTATTCGCACATAATGAAATCGTGTTCGTCGTCAGACGACATTCCTATGTTCATAGGTGAACATTAAACACTTATTAGTTCTATTAATTCAACTAATTCTGTTAAATCAACTAGTTCAACTAATTAATTGAACTAATTCAACTAAGCACTTACGAAATATACCCAAATAAAGTAACTCAACTAATTCAACTAACTAGTTCAACTAATTAATTCAACTAATTCAACTAAACTAGTTATATTAATTTTCTTACTAAAAATATGGTAGCTAGTTCTATATAATAAAATGTTAATTAGATAATCAAATCTCATATAACTAAATTAAATATATATCTAACATATAATTTATATCTAATTCATCTAACATTTGACATTAATATCTAACATATGTTCATATATAGGTGAAACATTAAACACTTACTAGTTCTATTAATTCAACTAAATAAACTAGTTCTTTAATTCAACTAAGCATTTACTAAAAATAAACTAGTTCTATTAATTTCTTACTAAAATAAAGTAGTTCTATATAGTAATATTTTGATTAGATCATCAAATCTCATATAACTAAATTTTCTTACTAAAAATAACTAGTTCTATTAATTCAACTAATTCAACTAAGAATTTACTAAAAATAAACTAAAATTTATAACTAAAAAACTAAAAAACAATGTGTGTGTGTGTGGACATGGCGACCGGGGTAGGATCTCACCGGCGAGGCGAGGCGACGGGGACGACGATGGGCGGCGCCGACGGGGATGGTGACGACGGGGATGGCGACGACGGGGATGGGGACAGGGCGGTGACAATGGGGACGAGGACGGGTTGGGCGGGGACGACGGGGCAGGGCGCGGCGACGGGGACGGGGACGGCCGGGGCGGCGACGACGGGGACGGGGACGGGGCGGCGAGGGGGCAGCGACGGGGGCGGCGGGCGACGGGACAGATGAGAAGAAGCAGATGAGAAACTGAATTTTTTGAAGTGCCATATATATAGGAGGGGCCTTTAGAACCGGTTGGAGCCACCAATCGATACTAAAGGCCAACTTTCGCTAGGCCAAGGGGCGGGAAACGGCCCCTTTAGTACCGGTTCGTGCCACGAACCGGTACTAAAGGCCCAATCATTAGTACCGGTTGGAGCCACCAACTGTTACTAAAGGTTGTGCGCTGCCACCCGCGGTGCATAAAGTTTAGTCCCACCTCGCCGGGCGAAGGGCAGCCGCACTGGTTTATAAACCCAGCCGCGGCTGCCCTTTCGAACTCCTCTATAAAGCAGGCTTCTGGGCCTAACTACGGCGCGATACCCTGTGAGTCTGCTGGGCCTTGTGGGCCTGAAATTGCACGCCCGTGGTCTAGCAGGCCCATAGGGCAGCGCCCCAATTTTTTTATATAGTTTTTTTCTTTTCTGCTTTATTTTTTCTTCTATTTATTTCTGAGTAGTTTTTTCTTTTCTGCTATATTTATTTTCTTCTATTTATTTCTGAGTAGTTTTTTTATATAGTTTTTTTCTTTTCTGCTATAGTTTTTTCTTTTCTGCTTTATTTATTTATATAGTTTTTTCTTTTCAGCTTTATTTTTTCTTCTATTTATTTCTGAGTAGTTTTTTATATAGTTTTTTCTTTTCTGCTATAGTTTTTTTCTTTTCTGCTTTATTGATTTATATAGTTTTTTCTTTTCTGCTATAGTTTCAACATTTTCACAGTTAATTTTGTAGTGATCTTCAATTTCACGGTCATTTAGCTCTCTAAACAATTAGGTAAATGACTGAAAATAGAAAATGTAGTCAGAACATGTTGGAAATTGATGACGTTGCTTTGAATGCTGCATACTGAACGAAAAAGAAGTCCGGAGTTCAAATAAGTTTAAAAAACATTGAAGTTCCCATGTAACAGATGAGTTCTTGTCTGAAACCCTGATACTCCGAAAGAGATTGTCCAGTTTGTACACGAAGTGCGTCCAGTTTTTGCCGTGACCCTCTCTACTATTTCGCACATGCTATGCGGGTGAAATGATGATACCATGCCAAGTTTCAACATTTTCACAGTTCATTTTGTAGTGATTTTCAATTTCACGGTCATTTAGCTCTCTAAACAATTAGGTAAATGACTGAAAAACAACAAATGTAGTCAGAACATGTTGGAAATTGATGACGTCGCTTTGAATGCTGCATACTGAATGCAAAAGAAGTCTGGAGTTCAAATAAGTTTAAAAAACATTGAAGTGCCCATGTAACAGATGAGTTCTCGTCCGAAACCCTGATACTCCGAAAGAGATTGTCCAGTTTGTACACGAAGTGCATCCAGTTTTTGCCGTGACCCTCTCTACTCTTTCGCACATGCTATGCGGGTGAAATGATGATACCATGCCAAGTTTCAACATTTTCATAGTTCATTTTGTAGTGATTTTCAATTTCACGGTCATTTAACTCTCTAAATAATTAGGTAAATGATTGAAAAACAGCAAATGTAGTTAGAACATGTTGGAAATTGATGATGTCACTTTGAATGGTGCATACTGAACGCAAAAGAAGTCCGGAGTTCAAATAAGTTTAAAAAACATTAAAGTGCCCATGTAACAGATGAGTTCTTGTCCGAAACCCTGATACTCCGATAGAGATTGTCCAGTTTGTACATGAAGTGCGTCCAGTTTTTGCCGTGACCCTCTCTACTCTTTCGCACATGCTATGCGGGTGAAATGATGATACCATGCCAAGTTTCAACATTTTCACTGTTCATTTTGTAGTGATTTTCAATTTCACGGTCATTTAGCTCTCTAAACAATTAGGTAAATGACTGAAAAACAACAAATGATGTCAAAACATGTTGGAAATTGATGACGTTGCTTTGAATGCTGCATACTGAACACACAAGAAGTCCGGAGTTCAAATAAGTTATTCAAAATAAAAAATAGGTGCAATGCTGGTTAATTTGCTTCAAGCCTTTCGGAATAGTGTAGACTGCACTGCACATAGCTCAGTGCAATCTATGCTATTCCGAAAGGCTTGAAGCTAATCAACGTGCAGGTGAGCATTGCGCCTCTTCGTCATTGTCTCTGGACTCACGGCTTATAAACCGCTCATACTGCCTCTCCCTTGGTGAGGTGGGACTAAAAATCAGTTTACTAAGAAACTCTAGTACCGGTTCATGCCATGAACCGGTACTAAAGGTCTTCGTGGGGGCCCCAGCCTGACCACAGCCGCACTGGCCTCATTAGTACCGGTTCGTGGCACGAACCGGTACTAATGAGCGCTGCCCGCCTAGCCGTTGGAACCGGCACTAATGGTTACATTAGTGCCGGTTCAGTTACATACCGGGACTAATGTGCTTCACATTAGGCCCTTTTTCCACTGGCGACCCCCCAAGGTGTTTGCTCTACCTTGGCATGATGATGTTAGTCATGTCATGCATATGTTGCCTTGTAGTGCCTACTTTTGACATCGTATATGTCATCTGCTTAGTTTAGACATGTTCTGTAATGCCACATGTTTAGTTTCTATATCATATATGGGAATTATGCAGTCTCATGTCTTTTAGCCAGCCATAATATACGTGAAATGTGCAATGCCATCCTGTTTAACCAGGCATCATATATTTGAATGATATCTTGCCCATCCTTTTCTTCATTACATTTCCATTTGTCCACAATGTTTGTACATTAAACTACTCTTCCCGCGAATCAGCAATTTGGGTGGGAGATTGAAAAATCTGGAGTGAAAACAAGGCATGCAGAGTAGACAGTGCTACCTGTCGAAGCAGATCTCTTGTTGGGTCCCGATAGCTCCTTAGAGATGGATTCAGAGACAGATGACCAGTCATATTCCCCCACCGAGGTGTATGCTCTAACTTGGCACGGTTATACTGCTCATATCATGCATATGGTGTCTTGCATTGCATAGTTTAGACATCATATACACAATATTCAACACCATGTTCTTAGTTCAGACATCATATCTAATGCCCTTTGTTTAGCATATAAATCACATATGTGAATTAAATGATGTGATCCTGATTACTTAGATAACATGTAGGTGAATTATGTCATGCGATCCTGTTTAGTTATTCATCATATCTTTGAATTATGTTATGCTATGCTATCCAGTTTAGATAGACATCATATATGTGAAATTATGTCATGCTATCTGTTTTAGTTAAACAATATACATGTCAACTATTTCATGCCCTTTTTTTCCACACTATCTATTGCATCTGTCTCTCATACAATGTCTGTACATTCAACTATGTTTCGTGTTTATCAGCCATTTGAATTGGAGCGGGTGATGCCAGCATCTAGCGGACTAAAAACACGGTCTTCAAATAAAACAGTGCTACCTCTTGGTGGAGATAGCACCCCGGTTGTACATGCACGAGAACCAGACCTACCACACATAACCCAAACTCTCGCAGATTGTAACCCTACTGCGATGGACAGAGAACCAGCTAAAACAGTGCTACCTCTTGGTGGAGATAGCACCCCGGTTGTACATGCACGAGAACCAGCCCTACCACACATAACCCAAACTCTCACAGATTTTACCCCTACTGTGATGGACAGAGAACCAGCTTCACCCAATCTAACCCCAACCCCAGCAGATAGTAACCCAGTTCTTATTGACACAGCTCCATTTCCACCATAGAGCTCCCAAACAAGAGCAGTTAGTAAGGCATCTTCAGTGCCCAAAGGGACAGTACTACTACGACGAACCCTAACTCCACCAGTTTGTATGCCTATTCCCGTGGAGGAATCCCAACCAACTAGTCGTAGTTTAGCACCTATCACATTTGATGTTGTTAAATCGTATGTGCGTATCTTCCCATCTTGGAAATATTATACTAAAGATGAAGGAAAATACCAGTTGCAGGTGTTTGTCCAGGAGTTATGTGTAAGTAATGTTATTCATGGCAATTACTTTGCTTTGTCCCATACATCCTACCTCCATGATGGTTAGAATACATCAAATTTTCCCATTTTTCTCTATAAAGAAGGACCGATTTGGAAACCCATGATGAGGAACCTGTGCTAATACCTCTGCTATCTTCAAGAATGCTTGGTGGCAGTATCGGAATTACCTAAAGAAAATGTACTTCACCAGCAAAGAAACTCATCAAATTCCCTTACATTCTCCTGAGACACATTTACTGGACGATGACTGGGAACACCTTGTTCTGTACTGGTCCCGAACCAAGAATGTGGTAAGGTCTAGGAGCTCATTTTCTATTTTTAAGTACTATATTCTTGCGTCTTACTGTACTCTGTTCATGTAGAACAAGTGCCTAAACCTGAAGAACAACTGTTCTAATTTAAGATTCCATTGCTATCATAGTTCAAAAAAGCGCTAGGCGTTAATTGTGCGTTTTGCCACCGCCGTGCGCTTTACTGACCAAAGCGCACGTTTATGCGCAGTTATGCACAGATTAAGCGTAGTTATGCGCAATGCATTTCGCAAACGCCTAGAGCCTAGGCGCGCTTAAGCGCTCGCTTAGGCGCGCCTTTTTTAACTATGATTGTTGTCGTGCATACTGCTTTGCTCTTGTATCACTGTATTTACTCATACGAACTTATTTTTAAATTGAAGGATCTAATCGAAACTCCAATGGCACAGCAGGTATGTTCACGCATGTTTCTTTAACATGTTTGCTCTTATCAATAGCTCTGTTGATTTCAATTTCAATTATGTATATAGTTGACTTCTCATATCATGCACATTACTAGCATCACAACAGAGCCAATAGTGTTGTTGTACATGTAGTCCCGTGGTACCTATCTGAAATTTTGTTGTGCCGTGTAGTTTCCCACGCTTTGTATTCTTTCACTGCTGCTTTGTCTTGAACTGATATGATTTGAACCGTGTCTCTATTTTGATTTGGCAAGACAATGAAGTGACCATAGGACATAGATATATGTTTGTTTGATGCTTTTATTATGTACTAGTACTTGGCAATAGAAGACTTGGTAGTTTAATCATGTCCACCTTACTAATGAACTGGTTCACCGGAATGAGTTTCATATACTAGTACATGCTAAATCTGTTATGTTTCTGCTTGTTTCTTCTTTTAGAATGCTGATAGAATATTGGGGAATAGTGCGTTATTAAGCAATGGTAAAGGAAGTAATGTAGATAAGGTTCAGGATAGTGACACATCCTTGTTGGTATCCAACAAAGTTGATAAACCAACTAAGGAAGACTATCTCAAAGACAGTGAGACAACCCCAAAGTCCTGTCTTGGTTTAGTGTTCGAGTTACTGGCTACTACCACTTGCACAAGCTATTCAAACTCACTGTCTGAATTAGTTTGGTTTCTTGAGTCTCAACTACAAGCTGAAAAATATCGATCAGCTGTGCTGCGACAAGAAGCGGAAGGACTGCGGAAGTCCCTGGAGCATTCAGATGCATACTTTCTGGTGCAACAACAAGCGTTGGAGGATTTTAGCGCCAAACAGGACAAAGCTAATAAGCTTGCTAAGCTTATTGCCAGCATGGTGGATACCACGTTTCTTGAGCTCTTTTGAAGTTTTTCTAGTTATCCTCTTGTTTTGCTGCTGCGTTTATTTGCACTGGTGGCCAATTTTGACGGCCAGTGTATGTAATATGCTGCTTTGTTCCCTATATTTGCACTGGTGGCGAACTTTGATGCCTAGTGGATGTAATATGTGTAATAGCGGTAATAGGCTAGCGTTAATTGCTTGCTTATTTATATCCTTATTGTCTTGTTTAGTTGTTTGCTTGTAGTCACTACAGTTCCTTTCCTATGTTTTTCTAGTGGCCCCAATAACCTATTTTTGGAAACTAGGCCAAAATAATCATGGCAACACACGGACTGTTGTAACCATGGGCCTCCTGCGGGCCGTATGATCCATGGGCCTTCTACGGGCCGTAGGATCCATTGGCCTTCTATACAGGCCATAGGATCCATTGGCCTTCTACGGGACGTACGATTCATGGGCCTTTTACGGGCCATAGGATCCATGGGCCTTCTACGGGGCGTATCATCATTTCACCAATCGTGGGCCATACTATTCATGGACAATAACGGGCTGTTAATAGGCCGTATTTGATAACTCTATGAAAATAGCCCAACGGGTTTTTTTCGACATGAAAACGGCCCAACGTATTAACGGGCCACAAAGGGGCCGACTGTAACCATAGCTGAATTTGGCCCACAAACAGAAAATGACAGTAACGGGTCGTAAGTAACCGAATACTGGAAATGAGCCCAAGATTAAATGGGCCCTGAGAAGGCCGAAAGATAACATGGGCTGGAAACGGCCCAATGGAATAATGGGCCGTTAATGGGTATAAAGCGATACACTGTACATTACGGGCCAGTTTTACCACGAGCCATTAAGGGGCCGAGGGTTACTAAGGGCCTCATATGGGCCGAAAGACGTCATGGGCCATACATGGGCCGAAAGTTAAAACGGGCTGGAATTATATTGGACGACTCAGATGACGCTACTGGGCCTAATTCGGATAGGACGTAAATAGGCCCTAGGATAGCGGGCTGTAAATGGGCTATATGCGAACAAGCCATTAACAGGCTTGCCGTGGGCCAACCCGCCACCTTTTGACCAAGTCAAACGGGCCGGCCTTTTCACATGAATGGGCCTCTGTTGGGCCGTGCCACGTGTTGACGTATCATAGGCGCTTTGGGTCCAATGAGTGGATGACATCTGTCCCAACGGTGAGCCGACACGTGTTTCCTCCAGCCAATGATGATTTTACACGTGGAAAATCCCCATTGGTCGGGGCTGTTAATGGGTTATCGGATCCAAAACTGGACCCGATAGCTTAACGGCGTTCCGTTACGGTGGATGCCATGTGTTAGTCACCCTTGATGAAAACACTTCTGTGACACGCGATTTATCGTCATGGAAGTGGACACTTCCGTGATGATGATTTTGGTAATGTCATGGAACACTTCTACGGCAGCACAGGTATGACCATCTTGATTCTGTCATAAATTTGTCATGGATGTACACGCATGACAGAAAACGTGACCTACTGTGACAAACACGTATCATCACGGAAGTGTATTTTGTTTTGTAGTGATGGAAGTTGTAGGGAAAGAGATGACGTGTATCTCAATTCCTATGAGGAGGGATTAGAAAAGAGGTGTCATTCGGTTCACATCATAGGAACTTTTCTCTTGAATATACTCTAATGTTTATCTTCCTTTGAAAATTATGGGAGTATAGGAATCCATTCATATGAACCAAGTGGCTCTAAAGCTATTAAAATGACTAGCAAAAGTGCTCGTTCATTGCATCGGGTAAAAAAAACAACTGTCACAGGAGCAAAAACATCCACCCTTCCACTAAAGGGGACAATGTGTAAAATGCGAGTCGGACACTACTTATTAGTGATAGTCATTCATGGTCAATGCTAATGTGTGTTTCGAAACGGTTGAAGAGGCACGATCTTTACATTGTAACATGTTTGATAACGTAGAAGAGGAAACATGCCCGTGCATTGCAACGGAGAAAAATTAACATACACACCTATCTAAATAATTCACAAACTCAAATGAAGCAGATGGTTAGTTTTATTCTAGACATGATGGGTGTAAAGAAGCAAAAGAGTGAGAACAAGCACATAAGAGTGATTACATAAGACCATAAAATGTCGTATACTTTATGGACCGTCCATCTGTATCTATTGTTGTGTGTATGCTAAATGTGAAGTCTTCATTGTATAGATGTACTAACTTCCTCTTCTGTTGCGACAAATGCTGGGTTCTCCATTGCAATTGATTCTTTACATGGTGTGTTGTGCTTCAATTCGCGGTTAGCTGCAATTTGCGCTATTCTAGCTTCTTTTGCTCTGGATACATATTTGCATATTTCAGCCTTTCTCTTGCACATTTTTTTGTTTTTTGTGATAGCTCCATATTTGCATATTTCTTCCTCCATTGTGTGCATTTTTCTACAACTGAGTTGAATCTTTAATTGTTTTGTTTCGTTGATAGGCTTGACGTCGCTTTTTCAACTTTTCTTGTTTTCCTTCATTGGTCATCCCTGCATATCGCTCTCTATCTCTTTTATTTCTTTGTTCCTTGGCATCCAGGACTGAAGAAGGCGACCCAAATTGCTTGGCTGGATGGGAGTTTTCTATATTGTATGAATCTATTATGTTTATTAAAAAAATAAATGGATTAGATATTAAATCATAAATAGAACATATATAGCCACTTATAAGTTACTTCAATACATTGGACATAAGCATTTGAATATATGTTTTGTTCCTCCATTAATGTTGTACTCCAGCTCCATGTGGTTCCTTTTTAAAGTTGTGTAGCCATTTTGCCTTGCAGGTTTTAAGTTGATATTACAACTTAGGTATTCACTCTTTGTCCTATTTGGTTGATTTATTACGCAAGGCAAGACAATCATACATAGAATTAATAAATATCTATCACTTAATGTTATGACCTCAGTTTGCCAGTAAGTTAGACGCCTTACATTACTGCCTTAAACCAAGATAGTGCCCATATTATAATCATGGTGGTAAGATATTTCAATTGTCGTAATTACCCAAGCTTTTTTAATAAAGTAAGGTACTTTTGTTTACTATATTATTTTGTTTAAATAATATATTCTAGTCTGGTATCCCTAAACTAAGTTTGGCATAAACATGAATGAGTCAATCAATGTCGACGGATGTGTTGATAGAGTGTCATATTTTTATTGGGAGCAATTTAGGAAATAAAAGAAACGATATTGACATAACGGCACTGGCATACACACAACATTTTTCAGGTGTTGAAGATCGGATCATGGATGCATAGTGACAAAGCATATCACACGGCCAAATTAACTATCCTAATGAGTTATCAAAATCAGACAATAAAAATGTCCTACACGCAACATTTTAGTTAAAATAAATTTACCTAGATGGAATTGTTCCTCCATACCACCTCCTGCATGTCCACCTTCAGGGACATTAAGCATGGCATCTTCTTCGTGGTCCAGACGAACAACTTCGTTGAGATCAGACTCTATGACCATGACTTCTAAATCTATGTGTTTTGGTGCCGGTGATTTATTATGCAATCACATATTGCCGTGTGTGCTAACCCATGTATATATATATACACACACACACACACACACACACACACACGGAAATATGCCCGTGCGTTGCAACGGGAGAAACAAACACTTTTACATGCACCATGAGGCTACCGCTCTCTTATTGCAGGCATGTGTAGTTTGCAAAAATTTCTTATAATATATGACAAAGGGAGTATTTAATTAGGGCTAGTAATAACCAAGGTAGCAACTACCGCTCTCTTATTGCAGGCATGTGTAGTTTGCAAAAATTTCTTATAATATATGACAAGTGGAGTAATTAATTAGGGCTAGTAATAACCAAGGTAGCAACCTACGGCAATTGCCTTTTTTGCTAGAAATAATTCTTGTTCATTATGTATTGAATGAATGCTACAATACTATGTAGATCAAGTGTGAATCTATCTAAGCTGGTGTAGTACTTCATATTCTTCTTCATAGATTGTGATTTGTGAAATACTATCGTATTACATTGTCTTGTTACACCATCTTGTGTCTTCGTCAAATCCTAATCAAAAGCAATGTTGAGTTGATAAGAACTCTATCAAAAGTAATGGCAATCAAGCTGGCATTGAATTGGTGCCCGCTGATCAATCCCACAAACAGTCTCCTTTCACTAATTGACAACTCGACAAATACAATAAAATTGTGGTCAAGTGCATGGCCTAACCAAACTGTTCTCATGCTGTTTATGATCCAACCTAAGCTAATTGCTTTGGCCCTAAGTGGCCGAGAGCATGGAAGTTGAGTATCCGCCTAATTGGCCGATCTTAATAATGGAGATGCCCCTAATAAATATAGGAAGATGAGTCCTGCCTATTCAAGTTTCATCGAGGCATCCAATGAAAACCTAATCTGTGGAGTACTCCCTCGGTTCCTAAATATAACTATTTTTATGGAGATTCCAACATGAACTACATACGTAGCAAAATGAGTAAATCTATAATCTAAAATATGTCTATATATGTATAGCCTGTATTGAAATCTCTAAAAAAGACTTATATTTAGAAACCGAGTGAGTAGAAAGTAATTGCATGTAGGCATCCCAATGTCAGGACTTTCTTCCGGTAGTACATTCTTTTTGTGAAATATATAGATGTTTTTCTTCTAATGAAAGAATTTAACTGAATCTCCATATGCATAGTGCATAGAGTTCTTCACTAAAACACGACTGCAGTATTGTACATATTTATGAGGCCAAAATTAGAAGGAAAAGAAAATAGTCTTCAATTGTATGTAAACAAAGAACAGAAGATACACACGACATGCTAGCACCTGGTTAATCTCACGCGCAAGCCAATAAATAATTCAGTAAAAAAACACAAAGCAAATTTAGAAAAACTGAACCGTCGTTCTGCTGCTCCTCTGGCCGGTGATATCCATCGGCTGCTGCTCCAAGCATGCAGACGCGGACCTGCAACCACTCCTCTCCGAGAAGCCTCCACGGTTCATGCAGTACGTCTCCCATGCACACAATGAGGCAGCTGCCCGTGACAACAGCCATGTGAGCGCCATGCTGGCTGCTAACATATCCATCAGCCAAAAAAGTACTTCAAATATGTTCAGGTAACACATACTGTACAACATAAATCTGTTCAGACAATAGATACCACAGAAATCTATCCAAATTCAGTTAAAAACAAAGAAGGAGGGTTTTGTTAGCGCAACATGGAGCCAGATGACGTTGGAACCACGATCGGCTGTTTTTGTGAGACCGACGAAATTGAATTGACACTTTGACAATACATCAGACTGCAAAATTAGCTTCTCCAAAATTCCTTACTGAAACTTTTCCATACACATCGAAACTCTGCACACAGGATCTCATGCATTTGTTTCATTACCCATTTACTCTTTGCATGGCCCGCTGTTCACCAAAAGAACAGTGCCCACGAGAACTTAATCCTGTTAATTCACTACTTGGTAATACCACATAAATCTTGCATACTGGGACAAAAAGTAAGGGAGCGAGCACAGAAAGGCAGGCAAGCAGCCACCTTAATAAATTTGTAGAACCTCGATCAAGGAACATACTGCTACCATGCGACTCAATCTGAAGCCTGCCGATCCGCACCGCCGGCTTGACGGTGCAAGCGGCCGTCGTGAAGCTGCGCAGCCACCCTCAAACTCCTCCAGCTTGGTACTCCCATGGGCGCTTGTCGCCAACTCGGATCGGAGTATGCTGTCCTTCACCCTCTGCCACTTCCCCGATGCGGTTGCCTACACGCTAGCCCAGCAGCAGGAGCGTCACCTATGGACCGCGATGCGCCTTCGGCCTGCAAGTGGCAGTGGCAGCGCAGTATTTCTCAGTGTTGTACGCCATACAAACAAAAGCATGAATCGCGAGGTTTGCCCGCCATTAGCAATGGTACTGACGACCAATCACAAACGGTAACGGTGACGGTGCAAGGTTAGTCAGCTGTGTGCTTGGCCCTTCCGACATGGCGGCGGCAGCTAATTAGCCATGCCGATCGTATTGTCCAACGCCGTCAAGAGACTCGTGGTCGTGGCCAACGTCGGCAAGCGCTTGCTAGCCTTCCTCGCCTGCGAGCTCCAGGACGTCGCCGGCATTCGCGATCATAGAACCGTCGCTTTCCTCTCAGTTGCATCCATTGATCGAGGGGCTCGAGAGAGGAGCAGGAGGCTGCCAAGATAGATGAGATCGCAGAGGCGAAGAGAAAGGCGAGATGTTTACGCACTGGATAAGGCTAATCAGGGCCGTGGAGACCTAGGACGTGGCCCAAGCTGCATCGTTTTGTGTAATAAATAAGGACACTAATTCTCCGGCCACGTTGATTTCTTGGACTCCTAGCTAGCTGATAATTATTTGACCAGGTCGATCCCTGGGACTCCTAGCGGATGTATTAGTTTGCAGGTAAAATAGTATCATTTTAGATGTAGAAAATAATATAGGTAAAGAAAACTGAAAGCATAAATTCACGTGAAGAAGTGTATTGTGACGGTGAACCCGAAGACCCAATCCGTGCTTTATTATTAGGGATATATATATATATATATATATATATATATATTAGTCGTAGTAGTTTATTATGCAAGACTCTACTCTAATACCAGTCCGTGGAGGACACAAAAACAGTAACAAATAGAATCCAACTTTGGTTAAAACCGACCAGCACCAAACAAACACCTTATATGAGATCCGCTCTCTGTTTAAACTGCCTCACGCGGTGTTGTTGACGAGCCAGGGAGAGTTTGAAGGAAAGGAAACTATTGACCATCTATGGCCGGCGGTGATAACGGATCAATCTAAATTGAACAACACCGCCATGGTGCGTGCATGCACTATTATTTTTAAATCTGCTGTCTGCTTCTCTCTGTAATTCTGTCCTTATATACCGTTTCATTCCCCTTCCTTATTATTCCCCGCGGACTGTTTTCTCTCCTCTTTAATTCCTCCTCCTTTTTACTATCCTCCTTATTCTCCGCGGACATAGAGGGGAGTGGATGCGTACAGCATGAGCCGGTTTAAATCATGTCTTTTTCTCCTTAATTCTCACCCATTAATTCCGTAATTTTCTCCAGCCCTCTCTCCAATTAATTCTATCCCACAATCCCCCTCAAATTTCTCCCGCCCTGTCTCTCTCTCCCATTAATTCTCTTCTATGATCACACAATTTTCCGTCCTCTGTCTCCAAAATTCCATAATTTTCTACTGGTCTTTTTCTAGGCCGCTTATTGTTATCAACTCGTAGAAGTATATAAGTTGATAGTATTTTATGTAAGGGAGCGATGTGGGACAATCTAATACGTATGAGCCTACATTTAAAACACAACAGCAAGCTTGTTCAACTGGACATGTGCTCGATAATTAAACGGGAGGTTGGGAGATCGACTCCTAACAATCCATATTTTTGGCTCCCGGGCTACACAATTTGGCCCACGACGTGAGTGGGCTAAGGCCCATGCGACTGGCAGGTAATACAGAAAAAATAAAAATCCAATTGCGTACAAAAATCTCGTACATGGACGGACGAACAAAAATCTTTCCCTACTAATAAAGCGCTTATGGCTTCTGGTCGTACGTCGTCGGTATTTTTACATAAAAGTCCCTCCGTTTCTAGAAATTTAACCCGCACTCCTTTTTTAAGTGGCTAATCTGACATAACCTTTCGATTTTTCAGAAAGGCCCTGCATTTTGCTATATTCAACCCGCGGTCCATATGTCTATGTCTGGGGACCGGATCAATGTGGGCAGGCGGCGACTCGAGCGGCATTGGGACGGCGGCGGCGGAGGCGGCGACTGGAGCTTGCAGGGGCTGGGGAGGCGGATACAAAGGCGGGGGTCGCCGGAGCGCGGATTCACGGGCGGATCCATGGCATCCACGGTCCTGGGCAGAAAGGAGATGGTGAGGTGAGGGAGAGAAGAAGGAAGAAAGGAGGGGCTGTGCTGCGACCTAGGCAGGAGCTCACGGGAGTCGGGCGGAAGCGGGAGATGGAGGGATCCGGCGTGGCGGCGCGAAGTCCTTGCAGGTGGAGGCGGGCCTCCATGGCTGGCAGGAAGATCTCGAAGGCCATGGCGGGTGCTGAGAAATGTAGGAGAGGTGCCCTCCGTGGGGATGGGGGAAGATTGTCTACAGCAAGAGCAGACAATGGAGGTGGAAGTATGGAGAAGGATGGGACGATGTGCTTGCACTACTGCGACGGAGGGAAGGCGAATTGAGTGGTAGGTGGATGCTTTATGCTTTTTGAACTCTGTGAGTGTGAGTACAATCTGATTCATTTAATCTAAGTTAATGTAGTTTCAGATACCAAAAGGATTGTACAATCAGACTGGATGACATTACGACTGAATTACCTTGCATCAGGTAATCTTGTGTTATATTGGCATCAGGTAATCTTCTGGCATTACGACTGAATTACATTTGGTACTGGTTTTATCTGCTGCTCATATTGTGCAGCTTATCTTGTTCTTCTATACACAGTTCAGATTGATGTTCTGAAGATTGAAATGTGTGTGCAGTGTCTTGGGCAGCCGAGCTCTTCCTAGGAGTAGTCACTTCATGTCCATCTAGGGCATCCAATCATCCATCTTGCTGGTCCAGAATTTGTATAAGACTGAACTATGTAAGGTTCCATTGTCTTGCAATGGAGCCGAGGAGAGCCTCCCTTGTTTTCTATAAGAAAAAGAATTAAGTATCCTTTCCTCATCTCACATAAGCAAGAGAATACCGGCACACATATTCTAAGACTATCTCCAATATTGTTTGATTTGGAGCTCTTAGGTGCAAAATTCACCAAAATGAATCACAATGCAAATGGTCCAGTCCCTTTTTATTTTCATGGATCCGTTGTATATTGATTTTTGCCTCAAATGCTCTATAACAATCGTATCGCTTGCTGGTGTAGCCATCTATCTCAGAGCAGCAGTTGGCAAACCAAATCCAAGGTGCAATCTTTTTCCGGTAACTAATATAGTGGCATATAGTATTGTCTTAAAAACATGAATAATTGGTCATACCTATCATACCAATCTTAGAACATGTTTTGAATTCAGGTAAACTTAGGAACATGTATCTTGGTAGTTCGAACTTGAACTTTTTTTGGTCCTAATAAGGCGATATGGTTACATAGCTGATTGACATATGCACAATCATTTTTTAAAGAAACAGAAATAAATAAATTCAACATTGAATTAGTAGAACATGATGGTGTGTCCTGTTCCATCCGTCCCTGGCTCGTTAACATTGAAGGTGCCGTCTGCTATGGTCATCAGAGGCGTAGCTGCCCGTACTCATCACAAGTTGTTGGCACTGGATTTATTATGTAAACTCAATGATTTTGCTTGCTAAATTTCCTTCAATTTTTGACCCACAATGAGGAGTATTGCGAGGGCCTGGACAAACTTGATTAAATTAGTTTCTATTTTGGTATAGCTGGGACCATCACTTTGGGATGTTTTTCCAATCTGCATGTGCAATTGTGCATGACGATCCTAATTGTATATGTTGGACATATTCGTGTTGAGTATATGTTGAACGCATGATTGTTAAACCACTATAATATGTATACCCCGTTGCAACGCATGAGCTCGAGGAGAAGAGGTAGGGAGAAGAAGGAAGGGTGCGGCAGGGGCGCAGCGGTGCAAGGGCGCTGGTCTTGTGCGCGTGGAGCATCTCTCCTTGGGCGGTTGCGCTGGTTGGTTCGGCACGCAAATGCCCACCTTGCCCACGTCCGACAACTCATCGCCGACGCGAAAGACATGTACTCCTACCACAGAGTGCTCGCATGCCCTGCAGCGGCTGGAACTGGCTGAAGGTCATCCCGCATCCTCGACTTCATCCTTTCCTGCGCCCTCCTCCATCCACGACCTCTGGTACACTACTTCTCCTCCCTGCCCTCTCCTTCCCAATTCACCATGTAATTTCTCTGTTCGCAGTCTCGGCAATCCTGAATTTGGCTTGCTTCCCCTTCATAGCAAGTACTCCGTCAGTTCTTAAATATAAGTCTTTTTAGAGATTCTAATTTGAACTTTAAAATGAGTTAATCTACACTCTAAAATATGTCTATATACATCCGTATGTAGCCCCTATTGAAATCTCTAAAAGTCTTATATTTAGAAACGAAGGGAGTACCAACTAGGACTTATGCTACTCCCAGCTCGAGCTCCACAAGCACGTTACTCCAGGTCTACGTCCTCAAGGTATGGAACTTACACTACCTCTCTGCACCAGTCGATGGCCCTGGACTAGCTGTCCCAATGGCCTTGTCGCCTCCCTCGATCCCTCATGTTTCCTTCCACGATGTAACAGATATAGTAATTTTTTTATTTGTTGAGAGATAAATGTGCCGCAATGTAAATAGGCTATGCTAGGAGTTCAGTTGCCCAGGGAACGAGAATTTGTCCATGATACTCTGACTGAACCTATTTTCAGGATCACAACTAATGTTTTCAGATGTCACCTTATGAAGTTGCTTCATTGTTGACGAGTTAATGTCTTATGCAACCCTGCCATCTACAATTTGCCAGTCAGAAGGTGACCTGAAGCTTAAAATAGAGAAAATGACCATGAGCTCTGTCAAGTAAGAGATTTTCTATATCGAGATGCCTTAGGCTCATAGTCCCCTTTCTGTTCTCTACGTCCTTGCTCATTGGTTAATTCGGGACAACAGTTTGTCCGATAATCTATGTTACTTTTCTGAGTTTAGATTGTTGCCCCTTAGAAATTTTTGAATCAATGCATCAGAATGGTTTCTTTGTTGTTTTATGTGGATATGGATTCTGGTCATATTTTTACGCATTAAGGATTTTGAGTGTGATCTATGTAGTCACTGAAACCTAATGTGCACAGTGTGTACATGTAGCTAATGTATTTGATTCTGAAATAAAACATATTTTTCTTTAGATTGTGTTCTTCCGATTGCATACATGCATACACCATGTTTCTGTTTTGGTACCAGTAAAAAAATGTTTATTTGGAGAACGATCGAGCAGTAATTCCCATCTAGAGGCAAAGAGCATCCTCCTTGCACCGGTGCGCTGGATGACTACATCATACCACTTCTCTTAACCTGCGACTGGCTCTCTGCTATGGGCATAAGGGTCTGATTACATAACATCAAGGTTTGACCAATGTACCCATTTGTTTTGAAATTAGATTATATAAGGGCTATCAAATTGTGAGAGATTCGAGCCCAACGATAAGAAGCATTTGGAGCTGCAAATGTGAAATTTATTTCTTGAAATACCTACATCTTGTATTATGACTGGTTGTTCTTTTTGCAGGGCTTAGGACTAATTCTAATGATGTTAAGCTTGATATATAGGTATGGCAACAGAGGTTGCTGGATGTTAACTGGTAATCACAATGTATCAGTATTAATTATATGCTATTGTTTTTCTGGATTCAAAGTAGTACACTTTTGGGTAGAAAGACAATACGACCTTTGTCTCTGATGTAATCATTTTGCACTCAGTACGGTTGTGTTCCATCCGGCAGGCTGCCTGCACATGCAATAATTTGATTAAGGATGACACGAATTTGGGAAGCATGTTGCTGTACTTGCGAATAAGCTAAACTGACAATGGCAATGGCGCATGAAACGTCATGATGCAGAGCAGGATGGGTATCAACCAGGACATGGTGAGGAATTAAAAACATACATAATCATTTCGTTATTTTTTCTCGGTGTATCCCGTTGCAACGCACGGGCAATTTTCCTAGTTACTTATAATCGGACGAAAAATAGGGGGAAGAAGCGATAGCCCTTTTATTAGTAGGTATAAATATCATGGTTATTTCCTTTGAAATGTGGAGTATATGAATCTATTCCCATGAACTAATTGGCTCTAAAGGAAAAATCCTATAAAAATCATATCATATAGAGTTCCTATGATATTCCTCCAGACCAAAGGATGGTTGAAATTGATGTAGGTGGTACGACGGTCTTTGTTTGTAGACTCCTCCCCCATATTTATATATTTATAGTTACCTCTCGAAGATGAATGAAATGATATATACTGGGTATTCAATATGTGCATTTTGGTACACGAAAACTCGTTAAAAGTTTGCGAGGTTCAAATTTTCAATAAAGCTATATGCACTGCATTTTGAAACGGGGGGAGGAGCATACAACAGTTGCTAACACTCACGTGGAAGATTTGTGTGTAGGAGGAGTGACTGCTCTGTTAAATGACATGGCAAAACTGACACTGTCGGATGCCGATCTAACGGTTCTTACGGCGTTCGTCGGGAAACGGCTTGTGGCGAACATTTGTCGGATAATGATTTACGGACACATGCATTGCATTGATACGTGCCCCTCTCTCTCAAGCACACATGCACCCTCATGAGTCACGACTCTCCCGAGTCCTCTCGCACCCACTGTCTATCTGCAGGTAGACGTCACACACATATGTGCTCTTCACACCCTACCCTCAGAACTTCTAAAAAACAAAAGATATCGCGCACCTTTTATTTTAGCTCACATGTCACACACTTATACTATTACTCTTGTGGCGAACGTTCTTTGGGCATAGTATATTGTACTCTCACGAAGAGAAGTGGCGCACGCACGCACTAGTTCTCTCACACCCACTCGCGGGTACATGTAGGAGTGCATTTTTTTGAAGATGGTACAACAAAATGACTCCACTATATATATAAACCGGAGCCTTAGAGCTTGCTTTACTAGGGTTCCTCTCTTTCACTCTCTCACGCTCTCCAGATCTAAGAAAGACATAGGTGGCCACACACACTCTCTCTGCTCACGACTGGTCACAAATCCGGCGAGACCACCTCGACCTGGGTAAGGGTGTAGGTGCATCGTTCACACTATCGTTGGCGGCGATGGAGGAGACCAGCCGCTGCCCGCGCATCCCGATCGATGGCCGTGCTGTTCTCTCCGAGAGAGCGCCAGCTCGGGAGGGCCTTCGACCCCTTCTTCGTCCTTGCAGTATTGTGGCCAAGCTGCGGCCTCCCGATGCCGTCTTTGCCACATGCCGACGACCCTCAGGTATATATTTTTTCGAAACCTGCCTTGCTCTACTGCCCTAGCTCCCCACGTGCTTGCGTGTGGATCTTTTTCTACTTCCGTCGGCTGTTCCAAATCCACCTAGACTTTTACTATTATTAGAGGTAAAGCTAGTTCATACAGTCGAATCTAAGAGTTGGTTCAAACAGGGAAGAAAGTGGGAAAGCTATAACATGAATCTAGGACTTGGTTCTAAGAGGAAACGGGGGAAAGTAGTAGATACTGGCTACCCAACCGGTCTCTTGGTTGAAAAGTTGAAGAAATCATGGTGGATGGAGAAGGGTGGGGGGAAGTAGACCCGTCTCTTGGTTGAAAAAGGAAAGAAAGTGAGGGGTGTTGGGGGACAACGCAAATGAGAATGAGCAGGTCTAGATTTCCTGTGCTCACATTGGAAAATGTCGCTGAGGAGATAGAAACTGGGACAAATGCAGACAAGCTGCCTGAGTGTTTGCCGCTCTCGGCAACCACATCTGCCTCACCACTTATGCCCATGCTGTCCGTACGCCCGTATCGCTACCGTTTATGTAAAATCACATGAAGCATTAAGCAATGGCACCTAATGTCACTATAAGTAATGGTCTGGTGTCGTCGACAAATTGAAGCAATGCCACCACCATTTTATGAAGTGCTTCTGTCTTTGCTTTATTTCCCATGAATTGTGTTTTTGCGGTTACACTTAAATCTCACACTGCTAATATTGCTTCATCCTAGTGGAACTGCACAAATTTGATTGCACATTTACTGACCATGTGCTACTCTCATGACAGTAATACTAATGCTATTGTTCTTCATGTTAATCTAGTGGCAGTGTTGATGTGATGTGATGCTACTTACTTAAGGGCACTTTCATACTGGCAATCTAGTGCCAATTATAACACAATAGATGCTGTTGTTAATCATACGCCACTACAAATATCCGTCACTATTTAAATAACCGTATTTTGTATTTGCGCAAACAGGGATGTATGTCTCCATATCGTTTCTATCTGCGCAATCAAAAGTACACACCTTAGTTTTACTACAAATGCACAAAATGAGATGGCTATTCCTAGCTGTCGTCCTCCAACCACCGGTGTTCCAGGTATTCCTACATTGGTAGGAACTAGGTAGATTGACCAACGCAATCTAAAAGAAACTGATTTGTATGTTTTACTTCCTGATTGCAGTGCAGGGACGAGCGAAAACAACTGCAACCTAGTCTGAAATGCACTTTCTATGAGTTGGTCCATGGACCGAGGACTAGCTGGCACGGCTGCACGGAGGTTTTTTGGACAGGTGCACGGACAAGAGGCATTGTGGTCTGCTTATTTCTGTAAATAGATGTGCTTAATTAAATTTAGTGGAATGCACAAGAATTTCACCTTGCCAGTACACTACATGGTTCAGTTCAGCATTCCAGCTGAGAAGTTAATTATAATTGGTTATTCTGGAATGAGAGAACCTAACTGTCGGTGTCAAAACCGACGGATCTCGGGTAGGGGGTCCCGAACTGTGCGTCTAAGGCAGATGGTAACAGGAGGCAGGGGACACGATGTTTACCCAGGTTCGGTCCCTCTCGATGGAGGTAATACCCTACGTCCTGCTTGATTGATCTTGATGATATGAGTATTACAAGAGTTGATCTACCACAAGATCGTAGAGGCTAAACCCTAGAAGCTAGCCTATGGTATGATTGTATGTTGTCCTACGGACTAAACCCTCCAGTTTATATAGACACCGGAGGGGGCTAGGGTTACACAAAGTCGGTTACATGGGAGGAGATCTACATATCCGTATTGCCAAGCTTGCCTTCCACGCCAAGGAGAGTCCCATCCGAACACGGGACGAAGTCTTCAATCTTTTATCTTCATAGTCCAACAGTCCAGCCAAAGGATATAGTCCGGCTGTCTAGAGACCCCCTAATCGAGGATTCCCTCAGTAGCCCTTGAACCAGACTTCAATGACGATGAGTCCGGCGCGCAGATTTGTCTTCGGCATTGCAAGGCGGGTTCCTCCTCCGAATACTCCATAGAAGATTTTGAACACAAGGATAGTGTACGGCTCTGCAAAACAAGTTGCACATACCACCATAGAGAGAATAATATTTCCACAAATCTCATCTGCTGACACGTTTGACAGCATGACATCACGCCACGGCCCGGTCATTATTCAAACCATTTTTCTCAACCAGCACCGCACATATCGCGAGGCGGTTTTCCTGACACGTCTTGTCAAAGTAGAGATCGTGTCCCCCTTATTACAGGATTCTCATTAATACGGACGTGGGTAACCCAATCGTGCATGTTGGTATGACTCCTCGATTTTAGGCAAGTCCCAAATGGCCACGAGGAGGACGCTTGATATTCACCCTCTTTATAAAGAGGCCAATGCCTGTCCTTTTTCCCCTCTCGTGCTCAATCGAATCCTTCCCCCGCCTCGAGTTCCAACACCCAAGGCTCAGGTCAGGTGCTTCGGACCTTTAACCATGTCCGGATCCAACCTCCAAGGTCGGTGTATGCCTTCCTCTGTAACAGAGGAGGACATCAAGAAGCTGAGAGAGGCCAGGTATCTGACCATCGAAATCTCGCATAGGCTGCCTGCCCGAGGGTAGGTCATCCCCACTCCCGAACCCAACGAGAGCGTTGTGTTCATCTCTCACCTCCTTCGAGGGCCAGGCCTCGCTCTGGATCCCTTTGTTAGGGGGCTCATGTTCTATTATGGGCTGGATTTCCATGATCTGGCCCCGGATTCCCTCCTTCACATTTCGTCGTTCATCGTCGTGTGTGAGGCCTTCTTCCGCGTTACCCCACACTTCGGCCTGTGGCTCAAGACTTTCACTGTGAAGCCGAAGATGATCGAGGAGCGTCACGCAGAGTGCGGAGGTGCCACAATAAGCATTGTTGAGGAAATCGTTAACTGGTAGCTGCTCGGTCGGCTGGTGAGTAGGCGATTAATAGACTAATCGGCAAGTTAATCGGCCATTTAATCAATTAGTCGGACGATTTATCGGGTAATCGGCTACTCGGGGACCCTATGAGTAGGGATTAATCGGAAAGTTAACTGGTTAATCTGATGCTCCATGGCCAGAGGGTTCCTTTCCAGAGGTGTCCAGTTTATGGCAACGGGAGTGGTTTTACATCACAGCTCCCCGGAGTACCAAGTGGGTAGCCACCCCAACCTTTCGCTCAGGCCCTCCACCACAACTGATGTCATGGATCAACCAGGGGCTGAACTGGGGGCCAGTAAACGATGTGTCGATACTGCAGAGTCGCATCCGAGATCTCCTTGAGAGAGATGTCAGCCTAGTCATGGTAATGCAAGTCATGCTAGTTCGTCGAGTCCAGCCTTGCAAACGTCGACCCCTCCGTATGTGGGGATTCAACCCGGAAGGACCGCAAACTATCCAGCACTTCCTTGGCATGACGCTCGAAGAGATGTACAAATTGTTCTTCGGACCTCAAATAAAGTGTCCGGACACCACCGAGGATGCGGGTCTGAGCTGTAATCGCCCTGATACCCAAGTAAGTAATCCCATGGCCGAACATGATGTCTTTTTATTTATCATAACATCATTATGAAAAGTCAATCTTTGACCAGGACTGGACAACAAAGGCGAAGATGATCAGGTGTTCGTCCCCCCTTCCCGAAGGCTCGGCCAATCCAGTACTAGCCAGAATGCTCGAGCCGGCGCCTTATCAGGCGCCCTCAGGGGAAGATAAAGGGGGGAATACATAGGCTGAAAGCGGGCCTCACTCACTATTCGTCCAAACCGGGGGAATTAGCGTCTCCGCGAAGGAGGATTACCAGGGAGAAGAATCTGACATTCCCTCTCCCCAAGGAAGGAAGAAGACCACCTCTGAAGACCCGGAAATAAAGGTTTCCAAACGGGGCAAGAAATCTTCGCCAGAGGGTCCTGCCTAGGAGGGTACTCCTGCCGCACAGTGCCCGCAAGGGGATCAGCCCTCGACTGAGCTGTAAGTAAACAAAAGGTACTTAATAGTGAAAAGTATCCTACCTTACTTCTGAAGACAATAACTGAAGCTTATATCTTGTAGTTCGGATCGTAGCTCTTCTCGACAGAGTTTGTCTTCGGGGGATCTTCTTTCGGAGATGATGGAGAGCGAAACACCTCCCCCTGCCACCCTGCCTCATGAGGTGGGCGACCCTAAAGTGTCGTCGCGGAGGGTTTCTCCTGATCCGCCAAGGCCAGAGGGTAATCCTTTGGCCACCCGAAGTCCTCAGTATTTGGCTCCGAAAGAGAGCAACAGAAAGAGTTCAGAACCATACAGTGTGTGGTCGGACTCACTGAAGGATCTTCTGGAGCAAGCGGCCATCTCAGAAGCGCATCATACACTAATGGGTACGGTGATTGAAATGATTTCATCCGCCAAAAGAGGCTTTGAGGTACGTGAAATAGTTTATGTTTTTGACAATACCGCACACATTAGGTGTGCCCTATGAAGATAGTAGCCCCTGAGACTGGTTGCCGTCGAGGACGGCGGCAAACAGTGGATCATAGTCCCAAGTAATAATCAGGCCGCTTTCATGTGCAGGTGGCTGAAGGTCTGGTGGCTAGCCGGACTGATGAGTTTGCCGAGCTAAAGCGGCAACTTGATGCGGCAGATGCTGACATCGTGCTTGTCAACAAGCGACTTGACGAGGCACAGGGTATGTGATTTCTCCGTTTATCACCACATAGTAAGAGGAGCATGATGCCAGTATCTTTAATATGTTGTGACTGAAGATGGAGCTGCCATCATGGAGACCCTTCGGGCGGAGCTTGCCCGAGCCAAAGAACAAGCCAGGAATAGCGATGCGGCCACTCTAAAGGCGGTCGAAGAGCCGAGGGCCGAACAGGCCGCGCATTGCCAAAGCAAGGAAGAATAGCCAAGATGGCCGTTGAGTTGAAAGATGCCACCGACCGTTACCAGCTTCTTGAAAAGGAAAGTCGAGCGAAGGCGACAAATCTGGAGAAGGCCATGGTAGCAGCCAAGGAAACCCACTCCAAAATCAGAGCGACGAAGTAGGAGCTGCATCAAGCTGGAGATATCGCGGCTGGGAAGCCCTTTTTGTTGCGGACTAAGTTCGGAGATCCGAAGTATGCCCCTCTTGATCAACTATGGAGTTCTGCAGACGCATACGTGGATTTGGCAGCAAGTGCTGCTGATGCGGCCGAGTACTTCAAGGATCAAAAAGATCATGAAGTGGAATATCTGTTCTGGTCACAGTTTCATGCTCTAGTGCGTCCGCTGTTGTTGAATGAGTGAATGGCTGAGTGGGCCGAGCTCCATAGGTTGTCCAGACTTGCCATGAGGTCTGTTGTGGATCATCTATGGCCTGAAGGGCCAAGGCCAAATAGTTACTTTCGTTTAGTGCAACAATTCCTTGGTGTTGTGCCGCACATCAACGCTATGAAGCGGTCGGCGTGCATAGAGGGTGCGCGGATGGCACTTGCCCATGTCAAGACATACTGGGCAGAGATGGAGGCCACCACTATTGCAACACAGGGTTCGGCCATGGGCCGAGTAGCTGCCGAACACTACTTTCAGGAAGTCCTTGAAGGTGCTCGTTCGATAGAGGATCAGTGCTCGAAGAATATTATGTTCTAGTATTCCCATTGTAAAACAATGTTTTATTGAATTATAAATGATGTGTTTATACTTTTGCCTGAAAGTATTATGATGCCTCCTGTGCGGCCGTTTATGTATATATGTATATAACCTGAAAGATTGCAGTCGTCGACTTTAGCTCCCACGCATATAATGCGGGGGTGTTTGCAAAAACGCGTATTCACACTTGATCCAACGTCTTGGTCCATGAAGGAGGTGGTAGCACAGCGAACGAGGCAATCAGACTATATTGCTTTAACACTTTCACTTAGCCATAGGAGTTTGACGGTGGGAGTACTATATAGCCCCTGGTACTTCCGCGCTCGTCCGAATACGGGGCGCGTATGTACATGAGTGGGAAACGGCCCTTCGTTAATGCGGAGGAATCCCAAAGATTCCGCTAATTCATCGAGTGGTTGACCAGTCTCGCGCTTTATCATGACAGTCAGTTTTCGGCTTTCTCTACTAAGGTGCTCATCCAGATGAACCAGGGAACAATCGCAGTAGTTCTCCCGGTGCCGCCTTAGTCGATAGAGCGGAACGTAAGGTAGCAAAACACGGGAGCCGGGCAAACCCAACATTTGACCAAAGACATGATTCGGAGCTGATGCATATAAGGCCAAACTCGCGACGCCGAACACTCCCTAAGGTATTCGGTCTTTATAATATATGCCGGGCTGAACAATGCCTTTAATAATAAACCCAGAGTGTCCAGGTACGTGCAATATCCTGACGTGGCCACATGCCAATAACGTCAGCATCCTTCTCGGTTGTATTGAATATCCGCAGGATGTGAACTAAAGAGACAGTAAAAAAGGTCTACGCAGGGTCTTAATCTAAAAAGAAACCTTTGAGCGGGTCCCTACTGCATGTCTGCGCATGTGTCTCCGTTGTGCCGTGTCCTGGACGGGTGTAGCATGATTGTCATATGTAAAAGAGAAGAATTTAGGTGAAAGTTGTCATGCCAGAAAATTGGTTATTATCAATAAACCACTAAAATTCAAGATAAGTCGAGTTGAGCCGAACTAGCCCTGATTATACGCAGGAAGCCCCTGGTACCGTCTATGAGGGTTTAACCCTCAAACCAATCTCATGTATATGTAGTGATGCACCGGACTCGTCCAACCGTGTCCGTGGTCTTGACGACTTGTCATTTTTTCTGGTTGGTGAGGCCGTCTAGTGCTCGGCTGTTAAAGCCGCCGCACATTCTTCTGCGTGTAGAGAATGCTCCATATTTCCACTAACTGTGATGGTGCCACATGGACCGGGCATCTGAATCTTGAGAGAAGCGTAATGCGGTATTGCATTAAAACGAACGAAACCCACTCTTCCGAGTAGTGCTTGATAGCCACTTCGGAATAGGGCGATGTAGAAAGTTAACTTTTCGCTTTGGAAGTTGTCAGGAGAACCGAATACAACCTCTAGTAATAGAGAGCCCATACAGCGGGCCTCTGGGCCTGGTATTACTCCCTTGAAGGTAGTATTACTGTGCCTTATTTTTGTCAGGTCTATCCCCATTTTGCGGACTGTGTCCTGATATATCAGATTTAGATCACTGCCGCCGTCCATAAGGACTCGTGTGAGATGGTATCCGTTTATTATTGGGTCTAACACCAAGGCAGCCAATCCTTCATGCCGGATGCTTGTCTCGTGATCCCCGTGATCAAAAGTGATCGGGCAGGCCAACCAGGGGTTGAACTTGGGGGTGACGGGCTCTATGGCGTGTATGTCTCGGAGTGCATGTTTGCTTCTCCTCTTCGTCACATGGATCATGTTTACTGTTTTAACCTCTCGTGGGAATTTTTTCTGTCCTCCGGTGCTTTGCTGGCGAGGTTCGTCCTCGTCTTCGCTTGGTGTCTCCTCCCCTTGTGTTCGGTGTTTAGCTTACCGGCCTGCTTGAAGACCCAGCATTCTCTATGGGTGTGATTTTGCAGGTTTATCGGGGGTGCCATGAATCTGACATAGTTTGTCGAGAATCTTGTTTAGGCTAGATGGTCCATATCTGCTGCCTTTGAAAGGCTTTTTCCGCTGACCTGGTCGAGAGCCCCTGAACCCGACGTTGACCGTCGTATTATCTGGGCCATCTTCTTTATTTCAATGCTTGTTTTTACTGCGTCGTGGTTTTCCATTGCCATTCCTGACTTCGGATGTGTTTGGGTCGCTGGTGCTACTGCGGCTAACCAGCTATCTTCGCCCGCGCAAAAGCGTGTCATGTGGCTTGTCAGGCCTGCCATTGTTCTCGGTTTTTCTTGGCTGAGGTGTCTGGCGAGCCATTCATCTCGGACGCTGTGTTTGAAAGCTGCTAAGGCTTCGGCGTCCGGACAGTCGACGATTTGGTTTTTCTTAGTGAGAAACCTATTCCAAAGCTTTCAGGTTGACTCTCCGGGCTGTTGAATTATATGACTTAGATCGTCTGCATCCGGAGGTCGGACATAGGTCCGTTGAAAATTAGCCCGAAAAGCGTCCTCAAGCTCCTCCCAACTTCCAATTGAGATTTCAGGGAGGCTTTTTAGCCAGTGCCGAGCTGGTCCTTTAAGCTTGAGGGGCAAGTACTTGATGGCATGGAGAACGTCTCCGCGAGCCATATGGATATGGAGGATAAAGTCCTCAATCCAGACCCCAGGGCCTGTGGTCCCGTCGTACGCCTCCATGTTCACTAGTTTGAATCCTTCTGGGAATTCGTGATCTAGCACCTCATCGGTGAAACATAGGGGGTGTACGGCACCCCTGTATTTGGATGTATCATGGCATTCGGACGGTTGTAGTATTCGGTTTTAATTTTGTGCCGGAGCACGCTTCCTAGATCCATAGATGGATCTGCTCATACTAGATTTTTGGCGCAAGTCCTCACGTAGATCGTGTGTTGACTTATGTGCGACCTTGTTAGCCGCTCTATCGCGGTCACAAGGTGGTTGATCCGGCCGGTTGGCCATTTTATTTTTCGGCTATATGGGCTCTAAGGCCTCATCGTCGAATTCTGGTAATAGCTTGTGCTTTGGATAGCTCTTTGTGTGGTAACCTCCACCATACTTTTCTTCGTTGTCGAGCACTTTGTTCAACCTGCTGTTGAGTGTATTCTGTTCGGCCTTAAGCCTTTGCTTCTACTTCTTCAGACTCCTCGCTGTGGCAATAAGCCTTCTGCGGAGGTTCTCTTGCTCCAAGTGCGTTTCTGGGATAATGTGTGCATCTTCGTCCGGACTGTTTTCCTCCCAAAGGGGGTATGATGAGGTTTATCCTCGGCATCGCCATGTTCGGATGTCGGATCCGTACTATGTTCACCGTTTGCAGCTTCATCGTGCTCTGCCGCCGGGGCAATGTGGTCATCGTTTCCTCTAGAGTTGACTGGAGTGTTATTTTCTCTTGCGCTGTTATCGCTGTTTTTGCCAAGGCGGGATTTGGAGCAGTGCCTACGCCGACGCTTTGTTTGCTTCTTGGAGGGGTCATCCTCCGCTATCTCCTCCCGTTCCTCATCATCGTTTTCTTTGGGTGTATCCACCATGTATATGTCATGTGATGAAGTGGCTGTCCAGTGCCCTGTGGGCACTAGTTCCTGTTCCTCTCCTGCATTGTCGTCCATGCCGTCGATGTCTGTGGAGTCGAAATCGAGCATGTCGGTTAAATCGTTGACAGAGGCTACTAAGTGTGTGGTGGGTGGGCAGCGAATTTCTTCGTCGTCCGCATCCCAATCTAGCCGGACATAGTTCGGCCAAGGATCTCCTGACAAGGAGAGAGACCTTAATGAATTTAGCACGTCGCCGAAAGGTGAGTGCTGAAAGATATCTACGGAGGTGAACTCCATGATCGACGCCCAATCAGATTCCATAGGCACGGATGCAGGCGGCTCGGAGTCCGTGGCCGGAGACGAATCCAGTGGTTCAACAACACAGCTCTCGTAAGGGGTGAAGTCAGTATCCGGCTCCATCGCCACTGAGAGTGCGGCCTCCGTGGTGGGGTTTATCCCTCCGTCCTCGGATGGCGCAATTTGCTCCAGATTAAAGGCCGGAGTAGTTGTAGGTGTGACCTCCCGAACACTGTTCGACGGCAAAGCTAAATCATGCTTGTCGTGATCGTGCAGCGCACTTGACATGGGCTTGAATCCATCGAAGATCAAGTCTCCGCGGATGTCGGCAGTGTAGTTTAGGTTTCCGAACCTGACCTGATGGCCAGGGGCATAGCTCTTGATCTGCTCCAGATGGCCACGCGAGTTGGCCCGCAGTGCGAAGCCGCTGAATACGAAGATCTGTCCCGGGAGGAAAACCTTACCCTGGACCGCATCATTACCGATGATCGAAGGAGCCATCAAGCCTTATGATGACGACATAGTGGAGCTCTCAATGAAAGCACCAATGTCGGTGTCAAAACCGGTGGATCTCGGGTAGGGGGTCCCGAACTGTTCGTCTAAGGCGGATGGTAATAGGAGGCAGGGGACACGATGTTTATCCAGGTTCGGGCCCTCTCGATGGAGGTAATACCCTACATCCTGCTTGATTGATCTTGATGATATGAGTATTACAAGAGTAGATCTACGACGAGATCATAGAGGCTAAACCCTAGAAGCTAGCCTATGGTATGATTGTATGTTGTCCTACGGACTAAACCCTCTGGTTTGTATAGACACCGGAGGGGGCTAGGGTTACACAAAGTCGGTTACAAGGGAGGAGATCTACATATCCGTATTACCAAGCTTGCCTTCCATGCCAAGGAGAGTTCCATCCGGACATGGGACGAAGTCTTCAATCTTGTATCTTCATAGTCCAACAGTCCGGCCAAAGGATATAGTCTGGCTGTCCGGAGACCCCCTAATCCAGGATTCCCTCACTAACCTTGGATGGTGGCAACAAGAAAAAACCAGAGTGAACTCCTTGAAATTTAAGCCTGCCAGGAGGCCCTTTGCTCAGAGAAGCCTTGCTTTTTTTCTTGATTTTTAAACCTTCTCACAACTTTGTCTTTTGTTGTGAACTAGCATATGTTTGTTATGTTCTATGAATTATTGAGATGTATAAATTTTCTTAACTTATGCTTTTCAAGTTTTTTATGAAGCCGAGTTTAATGCGAGTGTTTCACATGAATGCTGGACAAGCGTGTGAACGTTTGGAATTTACATTGTGGCCTCAGTTAACAGCATGAACCACTGTAACAAGATACGTAGTTGCTTATATATCAGACAGCAGATTATTGATTGTTAGCTGGTCGATAGCCTAGTGTTGAAGCGAGCTGAGCCAATGTGTCGTGTTTTGCCCAACTGCTTACAAGTGGGGTAGGACCAACCGTGTTTAGAAGTACTTATGTATATGTCGGCGCACACTTCTCGAACGAGTACTCTATTTCATCAAACACACACTGCTCGTATGATAAACTATGACAACTTATGTCTTACCATGCCATATTCATGAAAAAACTAGTGAGGACACATCTATTTTTGGCAACAATTATGATGGTTCTCACATGATTCACGGGCACACAAAAGTAGTAGCAGTTTCCATAGATGGATTCAAACAGAGTACTAGCCCCAAAGGGCTCGATAATAGGCAAGGTTCGGATAATTAGACACAATCCAAACTATTATTAAACACTAGCTGGGGCAACTATTTCATGCCTCGATCTAATTTGGACTAGACACAAGACGGACCTTGCCATGAACATCATCGAGGACGTCCGGCAGCATCTCAATCCTATAAACCTTCATGAAAATAACCTTGTGTCCTTGCCACTCATAAACTTGTTTGTGGAGACATGGCATGTCATCTTCCTGCGTAAGCTTGACAAGAATAGTATGCCTCACAAATGAAGGAGTTGCTTTGAACTTCTTGTGCTTCAGTACACCCTGGACAACACACGTGACAATAGTGAGGCGGGAATACAACTCGACATCGGTATAAGCGCAGATGGCTTCCAGGATTCAACAGCCTAAGAACTCTGTTTTCCAAGTGTGTATATTCAGGTCATCCGCCTCATAGAGAGTGACATGGACAACCACACAATCCTTGTCTGCATCAGGGCTCTAATTGAAATAGAAACAAATTCTGAATTACTTTCCAATATAAGAAACACAAGTTATTTAAATCACTATGTATAA
This sequence comes from Triticum aestivum, assembly GCF_018294505.1. Taxonomy (NCBI): domain Eukaryota; kingdom Viridiplantae; phylum Streptophyta; class Magnoliopsida; order Poales; family Poaceae; genus Triticum; species Triticum aestivum. The sequence continues at coordinate 79,801,931 of NC_057794.1, read as the reverse complement.
AATGGCATTGAAGCTATAATAAAATTTGGCATGATTCATCACCACATACTTAGATGAAAAACCACAATCGAGATCGGCAAAGAAGAAAATCACCTTGGGCAGCTCAGCGGGGGGGGGGGGACAAATCCTCGAAGGGGGGAAACTGCTCCTGCAGTGCCACGGGGGTTGTAACCTCAAACGGGGCATTGACCATCTCAGTAGTGGTCGTGAGCGTATCTGGGGTCGGCTCGGTGGCTGCCTCCATCTTCTTGGAGCTCTCTGTCTCGTGGGGATCAACCTCCCATGTCTCCTCCAATATCGGCGGATCTTTGTCTAATTCTCCTTGGTCCATCATGAAACTGCCGAATACTAGGAGACCACTGAAAGGAAAACACAATCGCAATGACAATGAAACAAAAAAGAGAGTGAGGATCGGTTACTGCTTTGCAAAAGTTCATTTTTTTCTCTGAACGAAAATATACCAACATTGCGGATTCGCTTACCTTCCCTTTGTTGGGAGAGAAGAACAGTGGCAGATGCGAGTGTGGGCTTTCTTGAAGACGGTGAGGGAGAAGGGGATTCAGTGAAGAGTGAAATGATGGTTGCTTCATTCGTCAAACTTAGACTGCGGGGAGGTGGGGTTTTGTGATACGATGACTTGTTACTATCGCGCTACGACTGGGGTGACTCTCCGCCTACATACTGCCATCTAATTTGGTGGATGGCATTTGGGCCCGCCTGCGGCATGGCCCGCATGTTGGTGAACAAAAGTAAAGCGACATTCAATAGAGGGAGACGTTTAGATGACCTAGGAGGAGCCAGAAGCAATATTGTATCCACTGTACTAGTAGTAATTGTTTTTCTGGGTAGTTGTAGAGTGTCTCCACTGTACTAGTAGTAATTGTTTATCTGGTCCCAAGACAAAACAACCCATCCACCCTAGTAAATAATAAAATCAATTCAAAAGCCCATATATTTACTTGATGAAAGGAGCTACCCACACCCAGCACACCGCCCCCCAAAAAACCCAGGTGCTCTTCTTCCTCCTCACTCCCACCCACCTTACGTCAGCTCGCTCCACTCGTACCCCCAAATTCCTCACCTCACTCCTACAGAAAACCCCAGCTCCCCTTCTTCCTCACTACTACAGAAAAACCCCAGCTCACCTTCTTCTTCACTCGCACTACAACTAGGCTCGTCATTCGTTACTCTGCTCAAATCCGTGAACGCGACGCGACACCCTCGAGGAAAATGGAGTCGGATGACCCCAGCGCCAAGAAGATGAGGCTCCCGCCAGCGGTGACGCCTGTTGTAGATCCCGCACCGGGCAGCGCAGGGAGAAGCGGCGACCCTGCCCCCATCGGATCCGAGGAACACGTAGAATCTCGGGTGGACCGCATCAGCGATCTCCCGGACGCCGTCCTTGAGGAGATCGTCTCGCTTCTCCCACCAAGGATTGCTGTCGCACCCAAGTCCTGTCAATTCGGTGGCACCCTGTATAGTGCATCGTGCACCTTAATCTCGACTACCTTCAGCTATCTCTCTTCAATGATTTTGAAATCCCCAGAGCCATCATCTCCTCCAACCAGGACTCGGTTCAAAGCATTTGCATCCCGTCATGCTACCTAAGAAAGCATATCATGCCCTGCATGGTGGACGCCTGGCTGAAATCCCCTGAATTCACAGAACTACAGTTGCTTGAGTTCTAATATTCCCATGGAAATCACCTACCAGATACCGAACGCCATGTACTTGTGCCATCAACAACGATGTCCATCTCGCGGTTTTCCTCCTCTCCCCACACCGCCACCTTTGTGCTGTGCTACCTACCAGACAATCTGGTACTAAACCTTCGACTCCCATTTCTCAAGAAACATTCAGTTGTGTGGGTTCGTATATCGGAGGCCTCATTGCACAACATCATCCACTCCAGTTGCCATGTCCTGGAGTGCTTGGTGCTTGTTTTCACATTTAGAATCGGTTGTCTCCAAATAAAGTCGCCTACCTTGTAAGAATTGGAATTTCTTTTGACGGAAGGCAGCTCATCATCCAAGATGCCCCTTCACTTCAAAGATTGATCCTTGATCTAGTTATTCACCATCGCAAATAACCGTCCTCTCTGCGCCTAAACTGGAGACCTTGGGGTGTAATACATGATCTTTGTGCTCATTTCAATATGGTGTTTGGCTCCACAGTTCTTCAGGTACTTTATATTATCATCTACACTTGTAACCATAAGCTGCATTTTAAATTTCTGTGCATAAGTTATATATCATCTCGGAGTACACATTTTGTACTAATATTATGTTCTATGCTCAATGAAGAGTTTCTCCATGGATAGCCTATCAATGGTGCTAGATTCTATCAAGATCTTATATATCCAAATGAATAGTTTTGATCTGAACAAGATTATTGGCTTGACGCAATGCTTTCCATGTCTGGAGAATTTGTATATAAAGGTGGTAATTTCACACACATTGGAAGCCTGCATATAGCATACTAGAATTAACCGTTCAGCTGTTGCTCTTTCGACACTCTTTTTTAGACCCTAACTGTTTTCAATCTTCATGTCCATTTAGGCAATAGGACGGGGTAAGAAAGTTATTACCAATTGGTGGATTCGTAAGCACCGGGATTTTCTCACTTCTCATGACATTCGACTGAAGACATAACGCTAGAACGATATGTAGCCAACCATGCAAACACTAGATTTGTCACATTCTTCCTACTGAATGCGAGGTTACTATTTTCCATTATGCTTAAGTTCATCAGCACCATGGTTTTGACGGATGGGTATGTCGAAGAGCAAAAAAAGGAGTTTTAGGTGGGCAAAAGAGCTTATGAACGTGTTGGGCTTCTATTTACAACATATTGTGATCATAATCCGGTAAATTTTACGACCTAGGATGTTCATTCTATGGACCTGACTGATCCATTTGATTGTGACTGCTGAAAACAGTGCTGGAGTTAGATGTTCTTGCCCTTTTCAACTCGGATGTGACTATCATATTTTCTTTGAAACAAGGCAAATGGCTTTCCATTCATTTAATTTAGAGTGAAATATTGTAAAAAATCCCAACCAATGGAAATAACATCACTCTCGCCGGCTGCTTGAGCTCACTGTGCATTACAGAAGCCAAGTGATTAGCCCCCACCAGCACCCACAGACTTATTTCGAACTAGCACACCAAATGGGCTGTAAAATTTTCATAGGAAAGGCTGCATGACCGTGACGGATTTGGATTCTGACATTTGGGACCCACGAGGAAATAGCCTATCCAAAGGTGGTGTCGACTTACTAGCTATTCAATGAACGATTCTGCATACCAGCCGTTGGATTGGCATCCAACATCTGTCGTGTTTCTTCTATCTCTTGTCTTATTCTTCCAGCCCCCCAAACCAAACCACCCCATCGGCTCCACCTGCTCCCACCACCCATGGCTGGCTGCCCCTCCGCCGCCCTATTGTACCCTCCAATGTTGGCATGTCCCTCCCTTTATTCCCCCACACGTCCTGTTATTCTCCGACAACGTCAGCCCCAACACGCACCCACACCCGAACCAATCAACCCTCATACTCCCCTTCGCCTGAGACTGGACCGACACATCTTCCATAGATCCTGTCCATTCCGTCCGAGGCCTCACCGTCGTCCTCCGCCTTGGTTAGCTCGCCATGTGCGGTGCGCCGCCCTCTTGTGTTGTCAACATCGTCAACAACCGAGAGGAACAAGGAGATGACTGTACGTTGAGAGGATGGCAGTAGGGACCCAACAGCGTCATGGCAGTATGCAAGCAAGTGCCTCGTTATTACAAGCCCAAAAAGTGGTTCCTCCTAATGGTTGGACATCTGGGGCTCACACCATTGTCAACATAGTTAATAAATGAGAAAATTACACAATGAGCGACCGACACCAGGGACCAAGCAGGTCGTGCAGTCGTATTTACTTTTTTGAGGAACAAGAAATTGTTATTTATACTAGTTTTAGCGATCAGGGTAACAACGGGGTTGTGCGGGGGCTGTGGCTCGTCTAGCCAGGGTTTTATTTATGTTTACCACATCATGAGCCCAATTGTGTTTTTTCTTGCTGAAAATGGCTAGTCCAGTTATATTTTTTTTAAGAAATACACAAATGAGGCCTACATTCTTTATCAGCCCTGCTGGGCTGCAAATCTTTCAAGACAAGGAGAGTTTCATTCGGTTTGCCCAGAAATGGGTTGTACATTTTTAAAAGACATCAAACCGGGAATTAGTTTCAATTTTTTTTCATTACAAGATTTTAAATTCCATTAATTTTTATGCGTGGACAATTATTTGGATTTCATATTTATATAATTTTTTTTCAAAATAGTTTGAATGTAACTCGATATTTCGGGATTAAAAACAGTTGACCGCACCGAAATATGCAAAATTTCGTATAATTTTTAACCGTGGCCACAATATGGGGTGTAATGCTAACAAAAAGAAGATGGGCTCCAAAAAAATTCTTAAGAATTAGCAAATGGGATCTAAATTATTAGAAATAATGGCAGATGGGATGTATGTTGTTTTCCATAGATTTGAGGCTGACATGTGCGCCTACTACAGGCTGACGCGTACGCTTTCCTAAAAAAGGGTTGAACCACACGCAACGCCGTGTCAACTTAGTCAACACACGAGAGCAGTGACTGTTGGATGTCCATCCAACGGCCGTCGTGCTTCTTCAATCTCTGCTCTTCCTGCTCCAGCCGCTCAAACAAGCGTCGGCGGGACTGCCTGCTCCCTCCTCCCATGGCCGGCTATGCTGTTGCGCAGGCCTCACCACCCCACCGTATTCCCATCACTGGCCTAGCCCTCCCTCTAGTCACCCACACCTGCTGTTATTCTTCGGCGACGGCAGATGAACCAGTAAACCCTGTGGGAAACAACTGCCGAGTCTTCCCTGGCTCCGTTCGTTCCCTTCCTAGGCCTCGCCGTTGTCCATTGCCCTAGTGCTCTTGGTGCGGCGTGGTCAACACTGTCAACGAACGACATCCATCGGAAGTGGACTGTACATGGAGATGCTGACAGCTGGGTCCACAGCCGCACGCAAGGAAATGCCTCCTTAGTACGCGTAAAATAATGATTCCTCCACCTGACAGCTAGGACCCATCGAAAGCGCCTCTGTATTTCACGAAACAAACATTCCCCCCGCTGACAGGTTGGTGCCACCAGCTATATCTTCGCACGCAAGGAAGTGCCTCCTCACTTCGCACGCAAGGAAGTGCACAGTTATTTTTGCTTTGAGTTAATATGATAAATACCACTCCAAATATGGTGATTCCAAGAAATGTCACTGCAATTTCCAAATTTTGAAAAATGCCATTTCATGCCATTTCCAGTGGTATTTTTCAAAGTCTGGAGTGGTGTTTTTCAAAGTTTGCAAAAATTGCAGTGGCATTTTTCAAAGTTTGGACATTGCAATGGCATTTTTATGAACCACCATAATTGGAGTGGCATTTATCTAATTTGTTTTTGAGACGGAAGCAGGGTGTCAACTGAGCTGTGCGGGGCACTCTGGCCTGTCTAGACAACCTTTTCTTTTATGTTTACCACAGACCAGACCAGTAGTTTTTTTCTTTCTAAAAATGGCTAGCCCAGTTTTTTGTGCTTTGTCAATTAAGTCGCTTTGTCAAGACTGTTGGGCTGCAAGTCTTTCAAGACGAGGAGAGCTTCATTTGGCTGGCCCAGAAAATGGCCTATCAGTAATGAGAAATGGGCTGTATATTTTTAAAACACATCAACCGGCAATTAGTTTCAAATTTCGTTTTTTCATTTCGAGATTTCCAATTCCATTGATTTTTATGCGTGTATAATTTGTTGGATTTTATATTGATATACATTTATTTTTAAAATCAGTTTGAATGTGACATGAAATTTCGGGATTAAAAACAGTTCGGACCGCACTAAAATATGCAAAATTTCGTATAATTTTTTAACCGTGGCCACAGTATGGGTTGTAATGCTAACAAAAAGAATATGAACTCCAAAAAACCTTAAGAATTAGCAAATGGGCTGTAAATTATTAGAAATAATGGCAGCTGGGATGTATGATGTTCTCCACAGATTTGAGGCTTTCCTAAAAAAAAGGTTGACGCACAAGCAGTGACTGTTTGATGTCCATCTAACGGCCGTCGTGCTTCTTCAATCTCTGCTCTTCCTGCTCTAGTCGCTCAAACAAGCACCGACTGGATTGCCTGCTCCCTCCTCCCACGGCCGGCTGTGCTGCCGCGCAGGCCTCACCACCCCATTGTCCTCCCATCGCTGGCCTAGCCATCCCTCTACTCACCCGCACCTGCTGTTATTCTCCGGCGATGACAGACGAACTAGTAAACCCTCGTACTACCCTCCGCCTGGGAAACAACTGTCGAGTCTTCCCTGACTCTGTGTCGTTCCCTTCCTAGGCCTCGCCGTCTTCCACCTCCATGGTGCTCTCGGTGCGGCATGGTTAACGTGGTCAACGAACAACATCCATCGGAAGTGGACTGTACGTGGAGAGGCTGACAGCTGGGTCCCCGCCCGCACGCAAGGAAATGCCTCCTTATTACGCGCAACATAATGATTCCTCCACCTGACAGCTGGGACCCACCGGAAGGGCCTCCATATTTCGCGAAAAAATGTTCCCCCCGCTAATAGGTCGGTCCCACCAGCTATATCTTCGCACGCAAGGAAGTGCCTCCTTATTACACAAAAAAAATGAATACTCCCCCTGCTAGCTGGGACCCACCATAGTGGGAGGATGACTTGTGGGCCTATTAAGATGACGGGGACGGAGGGCTTTGTCAACTTAGTCAATATGAATGATTCTAGCTCCAGTGACCGTACGATGTCCATCCAACGGCCGTAGTGCTTCTTCAACCTCTGGTCTTCTTGCTCCAGCTGCCCAAACCAGCGCCGGTCGTGCCGCGTGCTCCTACCTCCTATGCCCAGCTATGATGTCGCAGAGGCCTCACTGCACCCTACTCCCACCGCTGGCTAGGCCATCCACTCACCCACATCCCCTATTATTCTGCGGCGACGGCAGCCTCGCACCGTAGCCGAACCAGTGAACCCTCGTCCTCCTCTTCGCGTGGGCTTCCACTGCCGTGTCTTCCCTGGCTCCGTGTCATCCCTTTCCTAGGCCTCGCCATCGTCCACCGCCTTGGTGCTCTCAACGCGGCGTGGTCAATGCGGTTAACGAACTACTTCCATCGGAAGAGTACTGTACGTGGAGAGGTTGATAGCTGGGTCCACTACCACAGCAAGGAAGTGCCTCCTTATTATGTGCAAAATAATGAGTCCTCCACCTGACAGCAGCGACCCACCGGACGGGCCACCGTATTTCACAATAAAATCATTTCCCCCTGACCGCTGGGACCCACCAGATACATCTTCGCATGCAAGGAAGTGCCTGACAGTCGGGACCCACCTGGTGAAAGCGTACATAGCGTTGTCATTCTGGTCACAAACGTGTACGTAAATACTGGTCGATTGGATCTCTGCAAGTATGAAACATGGTCGAGTAAGTAGCGACACATGTCGTTGTAGAGCACCCAACATAGCAGTTCACGCACTCCCGTCTAAGTCCTGTACACATACGTACAGCCACAGGGCAAAAAATATGGTCATGTACATACATACGGGCGGGGACTCGAGCGCGTACTCGCGCATATATATATATATATACAGACGGCGAGGGCTTGTGTACATGGAGAGGCAACTGACAGAAGCAATGGCGTCATGTTCATCGGGCAGTGAACCAGCTGGGGTAGAACGGAGAAACAGTGACCTGTTCATCAGGAGGCAATCGACTGTGTCGAAATACGTCGTGTTCATCGGGAGCCAAGCGGCTTGGACGGAACAGCCGATCGAAACGAGGCTCGGCATACCGCAGAACGGAGGAAACGACCTTGTGTTCAACCGGCCACGGTCAAAATGGGATCCTGTTCATCGGGAGGGGTCTGGCATACCGCAAAATAGAGGAAACAGACTTCTCTTGGACCTCCTACGGTGGAAACAGGGTCCTGTTGATCGAGAGGGGTGTGGCATACCATAAAACAGAGGAAACAGACTTGTGTTGGAGCGCTATGGTCGAAATGGGGGTCTTGTTCATCAGGAGGGGTGTGGCGTACCGCAAAACAGGACTCCACGGGATACTGTTCATCTCCACCGTCGACCTCCTCAGCCTTCTTGGGCTACTGTTCATCCACCGTTGACATCCTCCATCCTCCACCTACGACTGTTCATCCATGGGCTCCTGTTCATCCAGCCTCCACCGCTCCTCCAGTGGCTACTGTTCAACCAGCCCTCTCCACGGGGTCCTGTTCAACCACCCTCCACGGGATACTGTTCATCCAGCCCTCCAACGGCTACTGTTCAACTAGACCTCCATGGGGTCCTGTTCATCCAGCCCTCCACGGGGTCCTATTCATCCACCCCCAACCGGCTTGATCGATCGAGGTCTTGTTCATCCAGCGACAATGACCTGTACTACCACGGGGTCCTGTTCATCCAACCCCCCACCGGGAACTGTTCATCCAACCCCCTCCCAACAATGCTCACTGTTCATCCAGAGGAACCATCAATCGGCTTCAGTTAGTAGGAGTGTGGCGAAGCAATCGCTCGATCGGGTTCAGTTAACAGCCATCGATCGATCGCTCGGGTTCAGTAGGCGAATGCCTCACTCAGGTTTAGTTAGAGCCCAACGCCTCGCACCCACACAAGTACATGTACGAGAGAAACGCACATCGCTCGGCCCCCGACCACCCACCATAACCGGGAACTCCTCGATATTTTCCTCGCCTGACTTCTACCACAGTTTTTCCATCATGGACGGCCCAAGGAATGTCATGCAACTGCATCTCCGGCCCGCCCAGGACGAAAAGCCCATTTTCTGTTATGATTTTTTGTCATAGAAGTAGGAGCCCACCACATCTATGATGATACCGGGTTTTGTCACAATTATCGTCATAGAAGTGTCATAAGCATGACAGAAAAAAATCGTTCAGCCCAAAATGTCACGGATGTGTCTTTTTTTATAGTGCATGATTATTTGAAGTTCTATCAATTGCCCAACAGTAATTTGTTTACCAACTATTGCTATTTTTCTCGAGAGAAGCCACTAGTGAAATCTATGGCCCCCGGGTCTCTTCTTTATTATATTTGCCTTCGCGATCTATTTTTATTTTCAGATCTATTAATCCAAAAACCCAAAAATACCTTGCTACAATTTTTATTTATTTATTTTATCTCGTGTTCTCGTGAAATCTATTTATCCAATCTACTACAATTTTACCTATCTTTTTACCCGTGAGGGATTGACAACCGCTCTCTTACGTCGGGTTGCAAGTATTTGTTCTTTGTGTGCAGGAGCTATTTACGTGGTGTTGCGTGGTTCTCCTACTGGTTCGATAACCTTGGTCTCATCACTGAGGGAAATACCTACCGTAGTTGTGCTGCATCATCCCTTCCTCTTTGGGGAAATACTGACGTTGTTCAAGCCGCATCATATCCATTTTCTGAAAAGCTTGCTCTTGTTGAGCATCATAATCTCCTTCAGGTTTGCCAAGAGTGGTGTCGTAGCAACTCATGGTTTCAAACCATAAGAGTGCTCTCACGTGCCACCTCTTATAGTGGATACCCTCAAACATAGGAGGTCTCATGGAAGCAGCAAAACCACTCGGGGTAAATTCCCTATAATAAGGTTTTTGGATTGTTGGAAATATGAGCAATTTACCATATGATTTTATTAAAAAAATAGTAGATAAAACATGACTATTATAGCATAGAGAAAACAAGTCATGCAATCCGAGAGAAAGAAGGTAAATAACATCTGCATATATGAACTAGAACCGAACATATCTACAACAAACACTAGAGCAAGAAGCTGTGGCAGAACCTCAAACAGAAAAAGCATGAAAATGTACGAAACATGAGCAGAAGCACCAGTCTTGGAGTTGTTGTCCTTGCCAGCCATGTCATCAAAGAGGTTGTCGACGTTGGGGAAGAAGTCGTCATCGGGGAAGTAGTCGTCGAAGTCTGGGGCGTCCGTGAAGAAGAAGTCAGTAGTCGCGTGGAGCGCTCCCCAAAAACCTTATCACCCTTCTCCTGTACAGGACTTAAAAAGGTGCGGTTTAGAGGCCTACTGTCTTGACCTGAGGTGCATGCTGCAAGCCGAAATTGGGAAGATTGTAGAAGTAGCTCAGTGCTCAGGAATTTGGAGGCGAGAGGAATGTGTTGTTCCGGTGTGTCTCTCTAGAGAGGAGCGACCTCTCTCTTGTAGGAACATGAGAAGTAGGTGAGAGGGAAGTTACGGGAGATGAAGCAAAAGAGGGAGACGAAGCGAACAGACTGCAACCGATGAGGTGTGTCGTTTGGATTCAATATCTCCACTACATCAAAATGTTTTAGCTCCCGTGTGACCATTCACATACCCGGCGTGCGTGGTAAAAATTTAGACATCGGCTCAGCTCATTCCTGCAACCCACGGCGCATCGTGATGAGGCGGGCGATGGAGGAGGAGTGCGCATCAATGTCCCTCTTGTTCTCATGCTCATACATGTGGGGAAACACCCTCCCTTATAAGGAGGTCCAACTCCCACCAAACTAGCAATGTGGGACTAAACTTTCAGTGGTGCGCGTTGGTCCTAAACAAATGTTTTTTAACCCCTTTCCGCGACGGCATTTGGATCCGTTGCCAAGTAAGTGTGGGCGATACGGGGGTCCTTCCCACACGACCCAGAAACCGTCGGGGATAGGGCCCCTACGATACTCCTACTCGTTTCTGCTCGCATTGCCACCGCAGTCGGTATTCTGTGGTGCTACCTTTATGATGCACGGCCCATCACAAATGGTTCACTATTATAGAACATGTATGATGCGCGACCCATCACAAACGGTTCACCGTTACGAGTGTCGGACAGGATTATGAAATATCAGACCATCGTAACATCGTCGTACACAACAACTATCGCACACGCTATCCCGTGGTGCAACATTTACGATGCATACTTCAACAAAAACAGTTCATGGTTGCAAATCATGTACGATAAGGCAACTAACACAAACGTTTAGTTTGCCTGCACAGGTCGTGATATTTTCTGACATCGCACACAGTTTGCAAATGGCGTTTCCTCTCTGTGAACCATCTCGGATCATGGTGCATATCGCAAACGTTTGTGTTTTACCAACCGTGTTTGCTGTCGTGGGTTTGTCACGGCAGATGTCCTGGTGAAAGGACTTAGTCGTGGAGCCATCGCTACGGGTTAGCTTTAAGGGGTTAAACCGGAGAAGGGACATGGGGAATTTTATACTAGTTCGGCCCCTTCGAGGAAGTTAAAAGCCTACGTCTAGTTGTGATTGGTATTGCTAGGGTTTCGAAGGCCAGGGAGCAAATCCGCTTTGTCTGGCTCTCGAGTTGTTGTTGTCTGTCCCTAAACCGTGGCCGGGTCATCCCTTTATGTACATAGGTTGACGCCCGCCGGACTACAAAGCCCCGAAGCCGGATCATAAATGTGTCCGGTTCGGTCTCTACTCTCCCTATCTTATCATACAAGTTATTTGACTAGGTCGGTCTACATTTACAGGCTATAGCCCGCCTTTGGGCCTTGGGCCTTCCTTAAAGCGCCATTATCCTCACCTCTTCATGGGCTTCTAATCTTTAAGGAGTCAACCCGGCTACATAAGGCCGGTTTACCTCCAGTAGTAATATCCCCAACATTAGGCCCCAGATTGGTTTGAACTTGTTCATGTCAATCTTCCATACTTGGAAAAAATCTTCTCTCCTATCTTCACTTTTGATCTTGTAAACCGCCGTGACGTCATACTTCAAAATTATGGTAAACCGCCCTGATGTCATCCATCCGTTGATGTCGGAGATTACCTTCATTTAATATATATTCAGACATCAAGGCGACATCTTTATTAACTTATCCATTTTTTGGGCTCCTCAATTCTCGTGCTTGCCGTTTTATCGCTTCACCCTATAAATAGGGCCGAGGGGTCATTTTCACCTCCCCCCCGTGCCTCTTCGCGTCGTCTTCCTTGCGCCGCTCAGCCTCTGGAGCTCCGCCGCCACCGTCGACCGTTGCCTCTGCTCTGACCCTGGCCGCTGCATCACCCTGAATGCACCAGAATACTGCGGCGCCTTTCCTCTCCCTCACCAGCTCCGGTAAGTTCTTTGCTTTTTTTGCCACAGATCTGTTCTAGGGTTTCGACGTTCTTCGCAGTTCTTCCGAAGTTCATCAGTGTTGTTCTTCCCTGTTCTTCATTTAGTATGTAGATGGACACTTCATGCTTGATGTAATTCTTGCCGTAGCTAACCTACCATGGTCATCACAAAATCTTATGCACAAAGAACTGATCTAGTCTGTCATAAATTGCTTCAGTTATGCATCGTTTCAAGATCCAATTATTTTTCCTTTTCTGTCTTATCTTAGATCCGAAAGTTTTATATATCACTGTGAGATCTGTTTCTCCGTGCACCAATATAGGCGGTTTGACCTTGTATAAGCAGTCTATGCCATTAGCCCTCTAATAAATTGGAGGAGCATTTTAACTTCATAATTATGCTCTGGTTTAACAGTGTCTGAGTAATCCTGTGCTAGTATTACCTTTTTCTCTTATTGCATTGGTCTCCAGGTTGTCCATTTCACACATCAGTATGTTTCTTACTCCCTTGTCTCTTGTATATAATCATACGTAATTTATAAACCGGCCTTTCATTTTCAGTTTGTTCGCTTTGCAAATGGCCAAACAATTCACTGCCTGTAACTGGGCTCGTTCCCGGGTTACTGAGGCTTAGTTGAATGAGATGGTTAGCATTGGTTCTCTGCCTAAGAAAACTGAGATCAAATGGCGAGTTCCAGGAACAGAATATCCTCCAACCCCGAGGCAGGGCGAGGTGGTGGTCTTTGTTGACCATATAGGCTGTGGTTTCAAACCGCCAGGGTCGAAGTTTTATTGAGATGTGCTTGCCAGCTTTCAACTGCATCCACAAGATATTGGTCCCAACTCAGTTTCCAACTTATGCAACTTCCAAGTCTTCTGTGAAGTATATTTACAAGAAGAACCAACTGCAGAATTGTTCCGGGATTTCTTTCACTTAAACCGGCGCACAGAGTTTGTGAATGGCCTGAACACAGAGCTTGGTGGTGTCTTGATTCAAAAGGAGAAAGAAGTGGAATTTCCGCATGCCAAACATCATAGCCACCCAAAGGAATGGAACCAAACATGGTTTTACTGCAGAGATACTTCGCCTGAGGATGAAAATCCCCTCCACAGTTTTCGTGAGCACAGATTATCCAATACTCACCCAATGCCACAACGCCTGAGCTCTTCAGAAAGGGCGAAATACGCTCCTCAACTCGCCAAGCTCCGGGCCTTTATGGCAAAAGGTTTAACAGGCGTGGATTTTGTGCGCTGCTGGATATCCTGGAGTATCTTGCCGCTAAGGCGGCGTCCCGGTTTAATGTGCGAATATACCAGTGAGGTTGACGACCCTCAACGCCATTGCAACATCCAATTATCTGAGGAAGAAGTTACTGAAGGTGTAAAGAAGATTCTGAATGAATCGGAACTGGTCTGTAGTCAAACCGGTCTGAGTCCCTTCTATGTCAAGAACAAACCGCCTGCTGTAAGCATTATACTCCCTCTTTATCTCTACTATCTTGAACTTATGCAACCTGTAACCCTTCTTCTTTATATGTATAGGGCGACGATCCCTTCTGGAAACAGAAATCCATAGAGAAAGCGGCAAAGCCAACTGGAGACAAAGTGGTCAAGCCATCCCGCCCGAAGACCAAAGCCGTAAAACGGACGTCAAAGCGGAAAACGGCTGACCAGATTAATATGGAGCTTGATGATGATACTGATGATCCAGAAGTTGAGGTAGAACTTGACTCACTTGGCTCTCTTTTTATGCATCTTGTTAACAATGATCTTCCTCAGGAGGATGCAGAAGCTAGTCAAGCTGATGACGTAGAGGTAATTACCCTTTCCCCCGGTTCAGACTCTATGCCAACACAAAAAAATCACCAAGCAATCCGGAAAGTAAGCTTTTCTCATCCTCTTGCTCACTTGGATCCAACATTTATTTTGAAGACTCAATAGCATGAAGCTCGCCGGACAACCCGGCACAGTGGCCAACAGGTCACTTCAGCCGGTTTACATGACACTCCAGTTCGGAAGCGCCGGTCTGAGGTCTCTCCTACTTCTGACCATTCTTACCCCAAGGTAGGTTATTTCAGACAGCCTCTTAATCCGTCCGATTCAAATTATCAGGTGACACCTCCTTCTTCTTCTGGTGAATCAACAGCAACTCAACTCCCCCTTTGAAAACTGTGGCCGGGTGAGTTGTAAAAACCTTTCCTTTCAATGTGCCCTAAATCCTTTGAATATGATGTTAATCCTTTTTTACTCTGTTTGCAGGGCCAAAGCCAGACCCAGCAAAAAAGCTCGGGTCACCAATCCGCCAGAAGATCCTGTCACCGAAGAAGAAGAACCAAGGGGTGAACCAGAATAGACGGGTGAACCGGAAGGCCCCCATCCTGAAGCTACTTTTGATGATCCGCCCCTTGAAGGTCAACATACCGACGAACCAATAGATGCTGAGCCTGCGGCACCCGATACTGAACCGGCAGAACCAAACTGGACTAGTCCGGTGAAGGACACTGAAATTCAACATCATCCACCAAAAATCCTGAAGGCCAAGGTGATGATGTTATTATTACTGGAATAGGCCACAGCTCTCCTGGCCATCCCGTCATTTTAGCTCAGCATAGTGCCAAAGAAGAGCAAATTGCCAGGGACAAAGGTAAATGGAGCAGCGACTTATCAAACTATGCTCATCTTAACGCTGATGAGCTTCATTCCGGCTTCTTGAACCGTCTGCACTCAAACCGGGATTATGAAGCCGGTTTGGTGAACTTGATGAAAGAGCGATATGAGGTAAATTCTTCTCCCTTTGTATATTGATTTATAGCTGAAACACTATCCCAAGTAGCCCCCAAGGGCCGTTTTATGATTGTTAACCACAAACCGGGTCTTCGTAACACTTCAAGCATCCCATCATTGATCCTTGCAATGGCGTGTCGCCAATAATAGATAAGACTCATCTTGGAAAATTAGATAACTTTCTGCAGCATAGCCCCCAAAGGCCGGTTTAACTTGGCAAGTTAATCCGGTTTTTAATTCACACAGCCGTTTTAGAACAGACATACATTAGCCCCCAAGTGTCAAGGATAATGCTTGCATTGTTCTGGAGACTTGTATAGAGTGTAATATTTGAAAGCAAATAGGCATTAGCCCCCAAGTATGAAGTGTATAACTTGTTATATGCTTTAGACTTAGTGCATGAATATGTTGTTTGTTGAATATACCTTCAATGTTGCAGGCTGAACTGAGAAGCAAAGATGCTCGAAATTCTGACTTGCAAGAAAATGTGAAGTCTCAACAAGCTGAAGCTGCAAAAGCCAAAGAGGAGCTGACCCAGGCCCTGGCCAGAATGGAAAAGCTGAAAGAATCCTTCAACCAAGAGCGTGCTGAATGGGAAACCAAAAAAACTGGTTTAACCAAAAGAGCTATAGACACTGAGGCAGCCCTGAAACCAGTGGTTGAAGAACTAGCCGGTTTGAAATGCCAAATCAATGCTATGACCTCTCTATCTTTGGTAAGTTTCTACTTATGTATGTTGCGCCAGTCAATGAATCTTACAATTAACCAAAATGTTGATAAAATCTTTGGCAGGCACTCGGATCGCTCATCTTGGTGCAGATATGCGGATGAAGCTCAAAGCGGCATATACATTCGTTGAGCAGCTATACTCTGGGTCTCAGCGGGCCATTAGCACGGCGGCTTATAACAAACCGGCTCCAACTTTGATTAAGGAGACCCTTGAGAAGCTGGGCATGTTACCAGCCCATATTGCCGAGTTGAAGAGAGCCACTGCTAGAGCAGGAGCGTTAACCGCCCTCATTTGAGCCAAGGCCTGGATTCCGGACCTTGAAGCGGAGGATATTATTAAAGGATACCCAGGCGTTAAAGAAGACGGTTCAAACTTCGACAATGATGATCTTCGGCGGCTGACCAAACAGATGCGGCCAGCGGCCAGCAAGTTGGTTGTGGATACCGATTTGTCCCATTTTCAACCGTTTTATGATGCAGAAGGGAAAAGACAGCCGGCCGACATTCATGAAGTCGAAGAACTTGTGCCTCCGATTCGTAAGCACACTTACGCCCCTGATATTAACCCTTCCAATCTTATCCATGAGGAAGCAGTGTTCCAAGCTTTAACCGGAATCGATTGGTCAACGGCTGATTTCCAGCGTCCGGGGCGGGAAGAAGAAGTGCCTACATCAACTGATCCGCAACCGTCAAACCGTCGCGATGAAGAGTCCTGATCCGGTCGCCAGTTTATGTGGCTATTGTGAAAAACAATGGCACTATTTGAGCTGCTTTGAAGCTTCATGTAACAGGATAGCTGAAACTTTGTTTATCTGCCATGCCATCGAGCATGTTTTGTAATGCTTTGTGACAACCTATGCTGCCCTTCGGGATATATTTATGCATAACCCATGATGCATTGCCTTCCTGGGTACAATAACTTAAAAGCATCTAGCGGTTTACCACTAAACGTGTCATAATATCCAAGAAGTATATAGTACTTAGATGAATAATCAAGTGTTTGGACAAAAAGTAATGTACAGAACATACCTCAAAATGTGTATACGGCAAAGGTGTTAACACCAATCTGGGACGTTTGATCATTTCATCTTCATAATGCTGGTCTATATATTAAACCAGACCAGTATAACTACCGGATTTTATAACACTGGTGATTTAGTCAAACCAGACCGGGTCAATGAACACCGGTTTATAATTGATCACGTGCCAACAACTGGTAGTTGAAAAGCAAACCGGGTCAAGGACGCCGGTTTATCAAAAAATACTTACGATTTTCAATAAACAAAATTCAAATAGGAAAATATGCAAGGCTTTATACGAGCTGCCAGGCTCCAAATTGAGGCTTTTCATGGGCTGCCAGGCCTCTGAGTTAAACCATTTAACAAAGCCTTTTAAGATGGGCCTCCAATTAACCAATCATCGTTTTAACTGTGACAAGTTCAGGGTCTATAAAAGATTGACTTCTCAAACGTTTGATGGGTCATACCAGGATTACCTGGATAGTAGTGGCTTACTTGATGAAGGCAGGCTAACCCGGGTTTTTAGGTGAATACACCAGGCTTCCAAGCCGTGGCTTGATAGCCAATTACGAGGGTCCTTTCAAACTCTTTGTTGCTGTGCAAAAAAGAGCCCCCAAGTAACTTTGTGAGCGATGCTCAGTGTGCGCCTATGTTTGAGTCTGTACTGTGTACAACACCCTCTTTGGCTCCACAAAATTTTCCTTTTGTGGCTGAAATGCCTATCAAAAGGTGTAGCTATGGTTCAAACATGACCAAGCCCCCTAGTGATTTTCTTAATCTCTATGCAGCTGCTAAAACCGGTTTAACAAAGACTCCGCTTTGTCAGTTAACTTGTAAAAGCACACACATGATATAAGAAAGAACAGATACCCCGCTTATAATGGAGGCTCTGGTTTATTATATGATATATACACTATCATAAATATGTATAGATGAAGAACCTATGGCTTCAAGTATAGTAAGGCCGAAGGAGAGCTATGTTCCATGGCCGCTTTGTCTCCTCCTCTGATTGACATGAGTCTTCATGATCTCGAACATCAATGAGGTAGTAAGATCCGTTGTGCAGATTTTTGCTGACCATAAAGGGTCCTTCCCAAGGGGGGGATAACTTGTGCATATCAGTCTGATCCTGGATGAGCCGGAGCACCAAATCTCCTTCTTGAAAGGTTCTAGTTTTAACCCGGCGGCTGTGATAACATCGAAGATCTTGTTGATAAATCGCCAAACGTGCTGCTGCAAAATCACGCTCTTCATCCAACAGGTCCAGAGAATCCCGACGTGCCTTCTCATTATCAGCTTCAACATAAGCTGCCACACGGGGCGAGTCATGACGGATGTCACTAGGAAGAACTGCCTCCGCTCCATAAACCTTGAAGAAAGGTGTGTAACCCGTAGATCTACTGGGTGTGGTGTTGATGCTCCATAACACAGAAGGTAGCTCCTCAACCCGACAACCCGGCGTCCGCTTTAAGGGAACCATAAGCCTTGGTTTGATACCCGGTAGAATTTCTTGATTTGCCCTTTCTGCTTGACCATTAGATTGGGGGTGAGCCACTGATGCGAGATCAAGCCGGATGTGCTCACGTTGACAGAATTCTTCCATCTCCCCTTTTGATAGATTAGTACCATTATCTATTATAATGCTGTGTGGAAAGCCAAACTAGAATATCACCTTTTTGATGAATTGAACCGCCGTGGCTGCATCACACTTGCTAACTGGCTCTGCCTCCACCCATTTAGTGAATTTATCAACTGCTACCAACAGGTGGGTCTTCTTGTCCTTAGAGCGCTTGAAGGGTCCAACCATATCAAGCCCCCAAGTTGCAAACGGCCACGTAATTGGAATCATCCGCAACTCTTGAGCCGGAACGTGCGCACAGCGGGCAAATTTTTGACATCCATCACATCTCTTGACTAAATCCTCCGCATCAGCATGTGCCGTCAACCAGTAAAAACCATGGCGAAAAGCTTTGGCAACCAACGACTTCGAACTGGCGTGGTGACCGCAGTCCCCTTCATGGATTTCTCGCAAAATCTCACAACCTTCTTGAGAAGAAACACATCACTGAATCGCTCCTGAAACACTATAATGATGTAACTCCCCGTTGAGTATGGTCATGGACTTGGAACGCCGGATTATCTGTCGAGCCAACGTTTCATCAGCTGGTAACTCGCCCCGGTTCATGTAATCCAGATATGGGATCATCCAATCCGGTATGGCATGTAGAGCTACCACCAACTGAGCCTCCGGATCAGGAATAGCCAAATCTTCTTCAGTTGGTATTTTGACTGACGGATTGTGCAACACATCCAGAAAGACATTGGGCAAAACCGGTTTACGTTGGGAACCAAGACAACTTAAAGCGTCCGCCGCTTCATTCTTCCGCCGGTCTATATGGTCCACCTGATAACCTTTAAAGTGACCAGCCACTGCGTCCACCTCTCGCTGATATGCAGCCATGAGTGGGTCCTTAGAATCCCAAGTGCCAGACACCTGCTGAGCCACTAGATCTGAATCGCCGAAGCACTTAACCCGGCTCAAATTCATCTCTTTAGCCATCTGAAGACCGTGGAGTAAAGCCTCATATTCAGCTGCATTGTTAGTACAAGGGAACATTAAACGGAGGACATAACAAAAATTGTCACCTCGTGGGGAAGTTAGTACGACTCCAGCCCCCGAGCCCTCCAACTGTCTGGATCCTTCAAAATGAATAGTCCAGTATGTATTATCTGGTTTCTCTTCTGGTGCCTATAATTCCGGCCAATCGTTGATGAAATCGACGAGTGCCTGGGACTTAATCGCCGTGCGCGGTATATATTTGAGCCCATGAGGTCCAAGCTCAATGGCCCACTTGGCAATCTGGCCAGTTGCTTCTCTGTTTTGAATGATGTCGCCCAGAGAAGCTGAATTGACCACTATGATAGGATGGCCCTGAAAATAATGTTTAAGCTTCCGGCTTGCCATAAACACCCCATATACCAGCTTCTGCCAATGCGGATACCTCTGCTTGGACTCAATGAGCACCTCACTAATATAATAAACCGGCCGTTGAACCAGATATTCCTTGCCAAGCTCCTTGCACTCTACCACAATGGCTACGCTAATAGCTCAGGCATTAGCAGCCACATATAATAATAATGGCTCTTTATCGACCGGCACCACAAGCACGGGCGGTTCAGCTAGCTGCCGCTTCAGATCCTCGAACGCCTTATCAGCTGCCTCGCTCCAGACAAAGTTATCTGTTTTCTTGAGCATCTGATATAAGGGGATGGCCTTCTCTCCAAGGCGGCTGATAAACCGGCTCAAGGCTGTAATCCGGCTAGACGTTGAACATCGTTAATACACGCCGGTTTAGCCAAGGATGTAATTACTGCAATCTTTTCCGCATTAGCCTCAATGCCTCTATTTGAAACTAGAAAGCCTAAGAGCTTGCCTGCCTGGACACCGAAGACACACTTCTCCGGATTGAGCATCATCTTGTAAACCTGGAGATTGTCAAAGGTTTCTCGTAGATCCTCTATCAATGTCTCCTCCTTTCTGGATTTGACCACAATATCATCCACATATGCATGAACATTGCGCCCAATTTGTTTATGAAGGCAATTCTGAACACATCGCTGGTAAGTTGCTTGGGCACTCTTTAGTCCAAAGGGCATGGAAACATAGCAGAAGGCTCCAAAGGGAGTTATGAAGGTTGTCTTCTCATGGTCCTTAACCGCCATTTTGATCTGATGATAACCAGAGTAAGCATCCAGAAAACACAAACGGTCACAACCCACTGTAGCATCAATTATCTGATCAATGCGAGGGAGAGCAAAGGGGTCTGCAGGGCAAGCCTTGTTTAAATCTGTGTAGTCCACACACATGCGCCCAGTGCCATTTTTCTTAAGAACCGGCACCGGATTGGCTAACCACTCTGGATGAAAAACTTCGACAATAAACCCAGCAGCCAACAGATGGGCTACCTCTTCACCTATAGCCTTGCGTCTCTCCTCGTTGAAACGGCGGAGGAATTGGCTGACTGGTTTGAACTTAGGATCAATGTTGAGTGTGTGCTCAGCGAGTTCCCTCGGTACACCTGGCATGTCATAAGGTTTCCATGCGAAGATGTCCCGATTCTCACAGATGAACTCGATGAGCATGCTTTCCTATTTGGGATCCAGGTTAGCGCTGATGCTGAACTATTTGGATGAATAGGAACAAAGTCAATCATCTTAGTGTCTGCAGCCGATTTAAACTTCAACGCTGGATCATGTTCCGTAGTGGGCTTTTTTAAAGAGGTCATGTCCACCGGATCAACTTGCTCCTTATAGAATTTCAACTCCTCCGTGGCACAAACCGACTCGGCATAAGCGGCATCGCCTTCTTCACACTCCAAAGCAATATTTCTACTTCCATGTACTGTAATAGTCCCTTTATGACCTGGCATTTTAAGCTGTAGATAAACATAACATTCCCTTGCCATAAACTTAGCATAAACCGGCCGCCCAAACAAAGCGTGGTACAGACTATTGATCTTTACCACCTCAAATGTCAATGTTTCTGACCTTGAATCGTAGTCATCTCCAAAAGCTACCTCCAAAGCTATCTTGCCAACGGGATATGCAGACTTACCAGGCACCACACCATGAAAGACCGTGTTTGATGGTTTAAGATCCTTATCTGTCAACCCCATACGGCGGAATGTATCATAATACAAAATATTGATACTACTTCCCCCATCCATGAGCACTTTAGAGAACTTGTATCCCCCAACTTGAGGGGCTACCACCAGGGCCAAATGACCTGGATTATCAACCCGAGGTGGGTGATCATGTCTACTCCACAAAATAGGTTGCTCAGACCAGCGTAAATACTGAGGTACTGCCGGCTCAACAGAGTTTACTCCCCTTTTGTGAAGCTTCTGATCACGTTTGCACAAACTAGTAGTGAAGACATGATATTGCCTGCTGTTCAGCTGTTTGGGATTGCTCTGATAACCCGACTGCTGCTGCTGCTGACTCCCCTGATGGTTGTAACCTCCCTGGTTGCCTTGGTGCCCTTGATTGACATGTCCGATTTGGTTGCCTGGAAACCCTGAACCGGCACCACCACCTCCGTAACCCGACCCATGGAAACTTCCTCCTGAACCGCCGGGCGGGCCGTTGTCATATTGGAACATATTGGAATTCTTGAAATCCTGCATGATACAACAGTCTTTCCAAAGATGTGACGCCGGCTTCTCCTTCGATCCATGCTTTGGACAGGGCTGATTTAACAGGCGCTCCAAATTGTTGCCTGAACCTCCACCCCTCTGGGGCTGCTTGCCCTTACGGCGCTGGCCATTCTCCTGCGCGTTGGTATTTGCAACAAAGTCCAAGCTGATGTCGGCCTTGCGCTTACCACCGTTTCCATGGCCTGCCGGATTATGTTGTTGACCCTTGGCATTGTCGCTCTTCTTACCTTTCTCCGGTTTGTCTTCTTCTGAATCCGGATCCTTGGTATTATCTGAATCGGCGTATTTAACCAAAGCGGCCATGAGTGTTGACATGTCATTGCAGTGACGTTTGAGCCGTCCCAACTTCTGTTTTAATGGTTTGAAACAACAATTACCCTCTAACGTTAACACCGCAATGTCTGCATTGATACGATCTAATGAATGCAGAATCGCTGAGACCCGTTTGACCCAATGGGTCATGGACTCCCCTTCCTCTTGGACACAAGCAGCCGGATCTACGATTGACATCGGCTGCTTACACGTATCCTTCAAGTTCTGGATAAACCGGTGCTTCAATTCAGCCCATGATCCAACAGAGTTGGTCGGCAAGCTCTTCAAGCAAGTGCGAGCTGTTCCTTCCAACATCATGGTGAAATATTTAGCACATACTGCCTCATCCACATCTAACATCTCCATTGCCATCTCATAACTTTCCACCCATGCCTCTGGTTGCAAATGAGCGGTGTAATTTGGTACCTTCCGAGGTCCCTTGAAATCCTTGGGCAGTCTCACATTATGCAAAGCGGGAGTTAAACACGGCACCCCTAAGGAACTGAACATCACCCTTGGCTCCACGGAGGCCATGGGGTGAACTGGAGTATGCTGTCGTGCTCCGTGTCGAGCTGCCAACTCGGCCTCCCGACGTGCGCGGCCATGGTCCACAACATCTTGCGCATTAGCGCCTCCCCAGCTGGGTTGTTCCCTCGTGGTGAATTTCGGCGACGTGCACTACTGGACACGGCCGGTTTGTCCTCCACGTGTCTTCTATAACTCCGGCTTGGACGAGGAGTGGATTGGATCCTCTCACGACTGTGTGAATACGCCTGCTGTTGATTTAGTGCTGTTTGAAGGAGATCCCTGGCCCGACGTGCTTCCACTGCAACCGGTGACTCGCCGTTGGTTGGGAGGGCCGCCAGGCGTGAAGAGGCGGCCACAATGTTGTCCAACGGGTTGGAATAATGCCCAGGCGGCATCGATGGCACAACGTTGTTCTGGCAAGGCGGGTCCGTCGTGCGTGGCTGAACCGGCGCTCCTGTTCCCGGCGCCCCTGCCCGGTTTAGCGTCGGTTGGTTACCAGCTCCTGCACCTGGTGTGTTGAAAAGATTCTGCGGCTCATAAACCGACGGGAGACGTGATCGATAACTTCTTCTCAGGACTTCCTCTGAAGCATTCTGATCCAGTCTAATCCGGTAGGCCTGTGCTTCCAATTCAGCCCGTTCTGTAGCCATCCTAGCATTCCTTGTTGCCAGGTCTGCTTTAGCCTGGGTTATCTGATCTTTCACCTTTGCAATCTCCGCATTGTACTGATCCCTGCCTGCTGCATCCACCTCCGCGGACATCAATGCTGCCAAAGCATCGAACAAATCAGACAAGACTTGGGCCGGAGGCGGAGCCGAGCTTCCTGCCCCTGCTGGTGTGGCCGTCGTTGAACCGAAGAGCATTGCTGCGGCGGTGGATGAATGAGGCGCCGATTATGTGCCGGCCATGAAGATGGCGGCCCGGTTTGGCAGACCGGGGGAATCTGGAATACTGTCGCCCTTGGATCCTCCCTCAATCCGGTCGTCCTGCAACTGGTAAAGTGATTCGGTCTCTCCAGAAGACTCGTTATCAGAACAGACTACAGTTTCTCCCTCGGACACCGGTCTATCCTCGTACCTCGATCCACGGATGACACCTATGAAAACATGCCTTGCCTCGGGCTGAACCAGCGAAGAACTTGCACGCCGAGCCGTTTTGATGATGTCGGTGTAGATGTCCGGCACGGGAGCCGGTTCGCCGATCTTGCCGATGAAGACGTGAATCCCACCAAAGGGGACCCGGTACCCATATTCGATTGAATCGGCCTCGGGACCCCATCCTGCGTTGTCGATGTAGAGCTTGTCGCGACGACTCTTCATCATCCGTCCCACAGCGCATCCCTTAAGTCCATCGAAGCTGCCCTTCAAGAACTCAAAACCATCATGCGATGGCCCCATGGTGGGCGCCAAGTGTCGTGTGTTTGTCACGGAAGATGTCCTTGTGAAAGGACTTAGTCGTGGAGCCATCGCTATGGGTTAGGTTTAAGGAGTTAAACCAGACAAAGGGACACGGGAAATTTTATACTAGTTCGGCCCCTTCGAGGAAGGTAAAAGCCTACGTCTAGTTGTGATTGGTATTGCTAGGGTTTCGAAGGCCAGGGAGCGAATCCGCTTTGTCTGGCTCTCGAGTTGTTGTTGTCTATCCCTAAACCGCGGCCGGGTCATCCCTTTATATACATAGGTTGACGCCCGCCGGACTACAGAGCCCTGAAGCCGGATCATAAACGTGTCTGGTTCGGTCTCTACTCTCCCTATCTTATCATACAAGTTATTTGACTAGGTCAGTTTACATTTATAGGCTATAGCCCGCCTTTGGGCCTTGGGCCTTCCTTAAAGCGCCATTATCCTCACCTCTTCATGGGCTTCTAATCTTCAAGGAGTCAACCCGGCTACATAAGGCCGGTTTACCTCCAGTAGTAATATCCCCAACATGTGCCGTAACAACCTAGAGAGCGTAATTTCACCGTAATTTAATTGCTGCCTTTTCCAAATTGTACCGGATTTGGATTTGAATTTGAATGTATTCTACAGCTTTATTCATATCCATTAACTTCAAACAACCAATGCACTATTCGATTCATAGGTACATATGTTCAAGAATTACATAAGAAGCAAAAAAATGATGAACCACAGTTGTATACTTGTACTATTAAAGACGGTAAAGAAAGAGGTGAAATATATTCTGGTTACTGAACAAGGTGAAGCGGAATGCCCATATTGTGCCCTCCTCCATGCAGAAGGCACACACGATTCTAGTCCAACCCCTTGTGATGGCCGACCGCCCATCCTTCACGGTCTTCATGAAAACATCTAGATAATCATCGTGTTCTGGTAGAAATACTTTAACCTTTGCATGCCCATCAATTATGTAGTTTGAGAGGTAATCTTGAGTAAACTACTTTGGCAATCACTACAAAGGAAAAATACTCAGACATTGTCATCTAACGCAACTCATTATGGGCAGTACAAAGAAGGCTGCAGAGTTCTTACTTACCATCCTGCAGTTTGCTGTTGTCTTGGATAAAGTGTAAACAAATAGTTTAATTGCCATCTTTGGATCCATTTTACTAACAATCTTTATCAACTTCCTCACTTGATGCTGGTTCATCAATATCTCATTGCCCCATACGCAGAAAGGGTCCAAGCGCGGATCTTTACCAATGAAAAATGTACCTAAAAGCACCAAGTTAATATTAGAAGCTAAACATCAATTGCACAATGATGTAGCACAACACTCTCTTATAATGTCTATATACATATGTATGTGGTAGTCCATTTGAAATCTCTAAAAGACAAATATTTAGGAACGGAGGGAGTATCTTATAACATCCAATATACTCACATATTAGATGAATTAACATCTTATATTATGGGCCGGAAGGAGTTTAGTCCATTCTTGCAAATTATCAGCTGATTAACTTCTGCTATATATAGGGGTTACAGTTAGTTTGAGCTAGTTCGGGCTCAAATAGCCCTAAAGTATATCTAAACATGAGTTCTAGTTTGAGCTAGTTGCATCTATAACCCACCCAAAAAACTATCCAACCCAAGAGGTGCTAATTGGAGCTAGTTCTCCTAGTGCATTTATTGTCAATCTAACCCTGCCATCCAAACAACTCTTTGGATGGAGTTAGTTCAGGGTTAGTAATGATCTAGAAACTAACTCTAACCTCTAGCTAACTTGAGTATCCAAACTGTGTTGTGTTGTTGTTGTTGCTGTTGTTGCTCCTCTTCTACGTATATCTAGGCATCATTAGAACATTAATGTAACACTCTTCCTTGTTCCTATGTAACCTAGGATTGCATATTTAGACATTAAGTACAGTGCATGTTGCTATGTAGCCTTAGATATATTACATATGGCCCTAGTTAACCTAGCGATAAATGGTTTGCAGATATATTCAATTAAAAGTACGATTCACTGATTAGTCCCTTATCAGCCGCCGGCCTATATGGTACCAGCTATCGATATAATGAACAGTGAGCAGATATAAGCCATGGGATGAAACTAACCTCGATGGAAAACAACAGTCGTTCCCAAAATTTCCCTTTGTAGGTACATCGAGAAGCATGTTAAGCACAATAGTTCATACTTGCACATATAGAACATCACGTTGTGAATAACTGGAATAAACAAGGCATACTACGAACAAGCAAAGAGAGCATTTGAAACTGGACATATTCTAACTACAAACAACCGAACAATAAAAAAACTTTAAAAGAGGCATATGCTAGCTATAACAGGCTTAACAGCAAGCAAATATATGCATTCCTATCGGTATGTTTAAAACTGGATTGATGAAATGTACTGCACAGTAAATAATTGCACATATAGAGCATCACATTGTGAACAACTGAAACAAACAAGGCATATTGCAAACAACCAGATATAGCAATCAAAACTGGACATATTCTCACTACACTACAAAAGGGAATCAACAAAAGAAATCATGGGTTTCCCCCGTGAAGAGGCATGGCAAAACAAATCATGGGTTTCCTCACTTGTCATAGATGGGCTCGTTCCCGTTGGAAGAGCACGGACCCTGGATGCGCTCCATGTTGTCGTAGATGGGCTCCTTCCCCTTGGAAGAGCACATCTATAGGGTTCCCTCCCTGATGTCGCAGACGGGCACTTTCCTCGTGGAAGAGCAGATGGGCTCTTTCCCCTTGGAAGAGCTGGGGAGGGTGCCTTCCTCGTGGTCTCCGTCGATGAGGTCTGACTTGGAAGCTGTGGATCCAAGCCAGCGTCGCAGAACATGTCCTTCAGAAATGACTAAAGGGGCTCATTGGCGATGTAGAATGGCAAATTGTTGCCAGCGAGCTAGATGAGATTAGCGGCGGGGCCATGGATGAGATTGATGGCGGTTAAACCTGAGGGGTTGGGTGTGGGCCACTTAACCTGTGACATAGACCACCTCAGGCCATCGCTGTCGATGACCTCGATGTCGTAGTCGGCGGATGAGACATGCCCGCATACTCTAGCCCGCTACTTGAGTGCCTGCCACCAGTAATGGTCGTCAGCTTCCTCGGCGACGTCAGGCGAAGAGACCGCTATACACCTCTTTTGGGCCAGTCGCTCCTCGAGCTCCTCGGGAAGCGTAGCTGGGCTTAGGCTGCGACGCTCTGGAGTGGGGGATGGGGATCTATGGGAAAGGGGGCGTTTGGCAGGCGTCATCTAAGATAGTCAGGGCGACCTGGGTATGGAGATCGGTGGGTAAGCTGCACCGGCAAACCGGCAGATGTTGACAATGGAGTCCTTGCGGCGGCGGGGACCTTGCTAGGGTTTCGAGTGAGGGAGGGGTGTTTGTGTGCACACATGCCTGAAAGGTTTTGGTGTGTGCATGTGTGTGTGTGTGTGAGTGGAGGGGGTGCGGGGTGTTTTAGGAAATGACGCGGGTAGTAAAAATTTTACTACGCTGGATTGAAATGCCAGGCTATTGAAAATTTTGATGATAGTGCATCACACACGGTCCAGAGATAACAACCGTGTGTGATCAAATAGAAAATCCTCGAGGCAGACGGATATTTTCAAGGGATGCGGGCGGGATTGGGAACAAGAAACATTGCACATGGTCCGGAGATAACAATCGTGTGTTATGAAACAGAAAAATCCTCAAGGGGGGCAGATATTTTTAAGAGGGGGAGCCTCGTGGAGCCCAATGTACTGTGCGGATGTGTGCGTGACATGTGCACCGGTGTGGCACACAGCTAGTTTGAGTGAACCGTCTCTGCTGCGTCATCCGACTTATCTAATGTTCATAAATTTGGCGAAAAATGATGCGGGAGAGGGTCAGAACATGAACACACTTGCATGTGGACCAAATTTATGAATCAAAAGGGTGGTTTGATATTCAAATACCAAATGCAACTTCGATGTGGCACCTCTCTCGCAAAGCGCACTGTATTGCTTGCCCCCACCCCCTCGTGTCGGCACGATGGGAATCCTAAGCTATGAATGCATGCCCCCCCAACCGAGGTTCACCCTAGCAAAGTGCGGAATAGCTAGCAGCCCCCCTCCTCCCTCATGTCGGCATGAAGGGAATTCTAAGCTATTAATGCTTCCCCCCAACTGAGCTTCATTCACCTAGCAAAGTGCGAAGTA
>NC_057794.1:79737698-79773234 GCF_018294505.1 Triticum aestivum | reverse complement strand
CCTCGTGTCAGGACGAAGGGAAAAGCTATGAAAGCATGCCCCCTGTCGGTGTCAAAACCGGCAGATCTCGGGCAGGGGTCCCGAACTGTGCGTCTAAGGCAGATGGTAACAGGAGGCGGGGAACACAATGTTTACCCAGGTTAGGGCCCTTGTGATGGAGGTAATACCCTACTTCCTACTTGATTGATCTTGATGATATGAGTATTACAAGAGTTGATCTACCGCGAGATCGGAGAGGCTAAACCCGAGAAGCTAGCCTATGGTATGATTGTTGTTGTCCTACGGACTAAAACCCTCCGGTTTATATGGACACCGGAAGGGGATAGGGTTACATAGAGTCGGTTACAAGGGAAGAGATCTACATATCCGAAAGGCCAAGGTTGCCTTCCACGCAAAGGTGAGTCCCACCGGGACACCGGACGAAGTCTTCAATGTTGTATCATCGTAGTCCAACAGTCCGGCCAAGGGATATAGTCCGGCTGTCCAAGGACCCCCTTATCCAGTACTCCCTGAGTAGCCCCTGAACCAGGCTTCAATGATGATGAGTCCGGCGCGCAGATTGTCTTCAGCATTGCAAGGCGGGTTCCTCCTCCGAATACTCCATTGAAGATTTTGAACACAAGGATAGTGTCTACCTTTACAAAGCAAATTCCACATACCACCATAGAGAGTATAATATTTCCAAAAATCTAATCTGCTAACAACTTTTCATAACGTGATATCACGCCCTGGCCTCGGTCATTATTCGAACCGTTTTTCCCAACCAGCCACTTCACGTGTTGCGAGGCGGTTTTATTGGCACATCTTGTCGAAGCAGAGTTCGTGTCCCCTTATCACGGGATTCTCATCAATACAGGCATGGGTAACCCAATCGTGCCCGTTAGTACGACTCCTCGATTTTAGGCAAGTTCCAAACGGCCACGCGGAAGAAGCTTGATATTCACCCTCTTTATAAAGGGGCCAAAGCATGTCCTTCTCTTATCACACCCAATCCCTCCCTTCCCCCACCCTGAGTTCCAACACCCAAGGCTCAGGCGAAGCTCTTCGGACCTTCAGTCATGTCCGGATCCAACCTACAGGGCTGGTGGATGGCTTCCTTTGTCACAGAGGAGGACATCAAGAAGCTAAGGGAGGCAAGGTATCTGACCGTCGAAATCTCGCGCAGGCTGCCTGCCCGAGGACAGGTCATCCCCACTCCAGAACCCAACGAGAGTGTCGTATTTGTTTCCCACTTCCTTCGAGGGCTAGGCTTTAGTCTTGATCCCTTTGTCAGAGGGATCATGTTCTATTATGGGCTCGACTTCCACAATTTAGCTCTGGATTCCATCCTTCACATCTCGTCATTTATCGACGTATGTGAGGCCTTCCTCCGCATCACCCCACATTTCGGCTTATGGCTAAAGACCTTCAATGTGAAGCCGAAGATGATCGATGGGCGACACGCAGAATGCGGAAGTGCCATAATAAGCAAAGGCGTCGATGCCCCATGGCCAAAGGGTTCCTTCCCGGAGATATCTAACTTATGGCAGCGGGAGTGGTTTTACATCACAGCTCCCTGAAGTACTAAGTGGGTGGCTCCCCCGCCTTCCGTTCGGGCCCCCCACCACAACTGGCTTCATGAGTCAACAAGGGGCTAGAATGGGGGCCGGTTAATGATGTGCCGACATTGCAAAGTTGCATCCGAGATCTCCTGAAGAGGGATGTAGGTCTCGTCAAAGTAATGCAAGTTATGCTAGTTCGTCGGGTCCTGCCATGCCAACGTCGATCTCTTCGTATGTGGGAGTTCAACCCGGAAGGACCATGAACTATTCAGCAGTTCTTCGGCGGGAAGGTCGAAGAGATGTATAAATTGTTCTTCGGATCATGAATAAAGTGTCCGGACACCACCGAGGATGCGGGTCTCAACTGTAATCATCCAGATACACAGGTAAGTATTTCCACGACCGAACACACCGTCTTTTCATTTGCCATAACATAATTTTGAAAGAATTGCTCTTGGCCAGGCCTGGGTAAGAAAGGCAAAGATGATCAGGTGTTCGGTCCCCCTTCCCGAGGGCTCACCGGATCATATACTAGCCAGGATGCTGGAGTACGCACCTTATCAAGTTCCCTCGGGGGAAGATAAAAGGAGAGACGAAGAAGCCGAAAGCGAGCCTCATGTATTACTCATCCAAACCGGAGGAATTAGTACCTCCACGAAGGAGGATAATCAGGGAGAAGAATCTGAAATTCCCTCTTCCCAAGGAAGGAAAAGGACCGCTCCTAAAAACTTGGAAACAAAGGTTTCCAAACGAGAGAAGAAACCCTCGCCAGGAGGCCCTGCCTCGGAGGGCATCCTTGCTGCCCAGTGCCCGCAAGGGGGTCAGCCCTCCACCGCGTTGTAAGTGAACAAAAGTACTTTTGGTAAATATATTTTGCCTTATCTCCGCGGATAATAACCGAGACGTATGTCTTGCAGTCCAGATCGTAGCCCTTCCCGATAGAGTTCGTCTTTGGGGGGATCTTCTTTTGGAGATGATGGAGAGCGAAACGCCTCCCCTTGTCCCCCCGCCTCCTGGGGTGGATGACCCTAAGGTGTCATCACGGAGGATTTCTCCAGATCCACCAGGGCCAGAAGGTATCCCTTTGGCTACAGAAGTCCGTACTATTCGGATCCTAAGGGGAGCGATAGAAAGAGTCTCGGATTGTTCGGTGCGCAACCGGACGCACTGATGAATCTTTTGGAGCAAGCGGCAATCTCAGAGGAGCATCGTACCTTAATGGGTACTGTGATCGAGAGGATCTCATCCGCCAAATGTGGGTTGCATGAAGCTTTTGCGAGCCTGCTAAGAGGCTTTGAGGTACGAAAAGTAATATATAAATTTTTGATGGTACCACACTCGCTAGGTGTGCTCTATACCGATAGTAGCCCTGAGACTCTGGTTGCTGTCGAGAGGCGGCAAATAGAGAATCATAATCCCAGTTAATGATCACGCGTCTACCCTATGCAGGCGGCTGACGGTCTGATGGCTGGCCGGACTACCGAGCTTGCCGGACTAAGCCGGCAACTTGACGCGGCAGATGCCGATATTGCGCTTGTGAACAAGCGGCTTGACGAGGCACAGTGTATGTATTTTGGGTGGTCAACAGATATTAAGAGTAGCATGATGCTAGTATCTAATGTACCCTGTGACTGTAGATGGAGCTGCCGCTGTGGAGACCCTTCGGGCGGAACTTGCTCGGGCCAAGGAACAAGCCAGGAGAAGTGATGCGGCCGCCCTAAAGGCGGCCGAAGACTTAAGAGCCGAATAGGCTGCTCATCGCAAGAGCGAAGATAAATAGCCAAGATGGCTGTTGAGCTGAAAGATGCCACCGGCTGATATGAGCTTCTTGAAAAGGAAAGCAAAGTGAGAGCGACTGACCTGAAGAGAGCCATGGAGGCAGCCAAGGAAACCCGTTCTAAAATCAGAGCGCCAGAGGAGGAGCTCCATCAAGCCGGAGATATCATGGCTGGGAATCCCTTTTTGTTGCGGATGAAGTTCGAAGATCCGAAGTATGCCCCTCTGGATCGATTATGGAGTGCTGCAGACGCGTATGTGCATTTGGCAATGAGTGATGCTGATGCGACTGTGTTTTTCAAAGATCAAGAAGATCATGAAGTAAATAAGTTGTTCTGGTTGCAGTTCAGTGCTCTGACGCGTCCACTGCTCTTAAATGAGCAAATGGCCAAGTGGGCTGAGCTCCATAGGTTGTCCTGGCTTGCCATGAGGTCTGTCATGGATCATCTTTGGCCGGAAGGGCCAAAGCTGAGTAGTTATTGTGGTTTAGTGCAACGATTCCTTGGTGCTGTGCAGCATATCGATGCCGTAAAGAGGTTGGCGTGCATAGAGGGTGCGTGGATGGATCTTGCCGGTGTTAAGACATACTGGGCAGAGATGGATGCTACCGCTATTGCAACCCAGGGTCCGGCTGTAGGCCAGTTCTCGACCAAGCACTATTTAGGAGAAGTCCTAGAAGGCGATCGGTTAATAGAGGCGTAGTGCTCGAAGAGTGTCATGTTTGAGTGACATGTGTCCCAATTGTAAAAACAATATTCTTTGAGTTATAAAGGCTATGTTTATACTTCTGCCTGAAAGTATTATGATGCCTCATGTGCGGCCGTTTTATGTATGTATATAACCTCAAAGTTTGCAGTCGTCAGCTTCAGCCCCCACGCACATAATGCGGGGGTGTTCGGAAAAGCACGTATTCACACTTGATCCAACGTCTTGGCCCATGAAGGAGGTGATAGCGCGGCGAACAAGGCAATCAGACTATATTGCTTTAACACTTTCACTTAGCCATAGGAGTTTGATAGTGGGGCTACTATATAGCCCCTGGTACCTTCGTGCTTATTCGAATTCGGTGCGCGTACATACATGACTGGGAAAGCGGTCCTTCATTAATGCGGAGGAATCATGAAGATTCTGCTGAGTCATCGAGTGGTTGACCAGTCTCGCACTTTATCATGGCAGTCAGTTTTCGGCTTTCTCTACTGAGGTGCTCACCCAGATGAACCAGGGCATAATCACAGTAGTTCTCCTGGTGCCACCTTAGTCGATAGAGCGGAACGTAAGGTAGCAAAACACGGGAGCCGGGCAAACCCAACATTTTTTTGAATATTTACTATGAGGCAAAGCCAAAGACATGATTCGGAGCTGATGCATATAAGGCCAAACTCGCAACGCCGAACACTCCCTAAGGTGTTCGGACTTTACAACATATACCGGGCTGAGCAAAGCCCTTGATAATGAACCCTGAATTTCCAGGTACGTGCATTAGTCTGACATGGTGAAAATGCCAATAACGTCAGCATCCCTCTCGGTTGTGTTAAGTATCCGAAGGGTGTAAAGCAAAAAGAGAAAGTGAGAAAGGTTTACATAGGGTCTTAATCTAAAAAGAAACCTTTGAGCAGGGCCCTGCTGCACGTGTGCGCCTGTGTCTCCGTTGTGCCGTGTCCTGGAAGGGTGTAGCACGATTGTCATCTGCAAGAGAGAAAAACCCCAGGTGAAAGCCTACGTGCGGAAAATTGGTTATTATTAATAGACCATTGAAATTCAATCTAAGTAAGGTCAAACCGGACTATAGTCCTTTTTACATGCGAGAAGCCCCTAGCGCCACCTATGGGGGTATATCCATCGACCCGATCTCGGGTTTATCTTAACTGTTACGGCGAGGGGTGTGCCGGACTCGTCTAGCCGTGTCCGCGGTCTTGACGACCGATCCTTTATTCTGGTTGGAGGGGTCATTCAGTGTTCGGCTGCGAAAGCCGCTGTACACTCCTCCGCATGTATGGAACGCTCTGAGTGTCTGCTAACTGTGATGATGCCACGTGGACCGGGCATCTTAAGCTTAAGATAAGCGTAATGCGGTATTGCATTAAAACGAGAGAAGGTTGTTCTTCCGAGTAGTGCTTGATAGCCGCTTCGGAATGGAGCAATGTCGAAGGTTAATTCTTCGCTTTGGAAGTTGTCGGGAAAACTGAATACAACCTCTAGTACTATAGAGCCCGTGCAGTGGGCCTCTGGGCCTGGTACTACTCCTTTAAAGGTAGTATTGCTTTGGCTGATTCTTGTTGGGTCTATCCCCATTTTGCGGACTGTGTCTTGATATATCAGATTAAGACTACTGCCGCCGTCCATAAGGACTCAGGTGAGATGGTATCCATCAATTATTGGGTCTAGTACCAAGGCAGCCGATCCTCCGTGCCTGATACTAGTCGGGTGATCCCTGCGATTAAAAGTGATTGGGCTGGCCGGCCAAGGGTTGAACATGGGGGTAACGGGCTCTATGGTGCATACGTCTCGGAGCGCGTGTGTGCTCCTCCTCTTCGTTACGTGAATCATGTTCATTTTTTGACTTCTGGTGGGAATTTTTTCTGTCCCCCTGTGTTTTTTTGGTGAGGCTCATCCTCGTCTTCACTTGGTGTCTCCCTCCCCTTGTGTTCAGCGTTTAGCTTCCCAGTCTGCTTAAAGACCCAGCATTCTCTATTGGTGTGATTTGCAGGTTTATCGGAGGTGCCGTGAATCTAACATAATCTGTCCAGAATCTTGTTTAGGCTAGATGGTCCATCTCTGCTGCCTTTGAATGGCTTTTTCCGTTGACCGGGCCGAGAGCCCCTGAATCCGGCGTTTACTGCCATGTTGTCTGGGCTGTCTTCGTTGCTTCGACGCTTGCTTTTATTGCGTCGTGGTTTTCCATTGCCATCCCTGACATCGGATGTGCTTGGGTCACTGGTGCCGCTGCGGGCCAGCCAGCTATCCTCGCCCGCACAAGAGCGGGTCATAAGGCTTGTTAGGGCTGCCATTGTCCTTGGTTTTTCCTGGCCGAGGTGTCTGGCAAGCCATTCGTCCCGGAAACTATGTTTGAAAGCCGCAAAGGCTTCGGCGTCCGAGCAATCGAAAATTTGATTCTTCTTAGTGAGGAATATGTTCCAAAACTTTCGGGCTGACTCTCCGGGTTGTTGAATTATGTGACTTAAATCGTCTGCATCCGGAGGTCGGACATAGGTCCCTTGAAAATTAGCCCTGAAAGCATCCTCGAGCTCTTCCCAACTACGAATTGAGTTTTCGGGGAGGCTTTTCAACCGGTGCCTAGCTGGTCCTTTCAACTTTAAGGGCAAGTATTTGATGGCGTGGAGATCATCTCCACGAGCCATGTGGATGTGAAGGATAAAGTCCTCAATCCAGACCCCAGGGTATGTTGTTCCGTTGTGTGACTCTCTGTTCACGGGTTTGAATCCTTATGGGAATTCAAGGTCCAATACCTCGTCGGTGAAGCATAGGGGGTGCACGGCACCCCTATATTTGGGTGTTTCTGACGGTTGTATTATTCGGTTTTGATTCCGAACTATTGTTCTGTCAGTATAGTCATTTGGGCGGCGACGATTCTGTGCCAGAACACATTTCCTAGATCCGTAAATGGACCTGGTCAAAACAGCTTTTTTGTGTAGGTCCTTACGTAGGTCGTGTGCTGACTTGTGTACGTCATCGTTAGCCGCCATGTCGCGACCACGGGGTGGCCAGTCCGGTTGATCGGCCATTTTTATTTTCTGGCTGAGTGGGCTCTAAAGCCTCATCGTCGAATTCAGGCAACAGCTTGCGCTTTGGATAGCTTTTTTTGTGGCGATTACCGCCGTACTTTTCTTCCGTGTCAAGCACTTTATTCCATCTGCTATTGAGCGTATTTTGCGCGGTCTTAAGCCTTTGCTTCTGCTTCTTCAGGCTCCGCGTGGTTTCAATGAGCCTTTTATGAAGGTTCTCTTGTTCCAAGTGTCTTTCAGGGATGATGTGTGCATCATCGTCCGGACTATTCATGTCTCCAGAGACAGGATGATGATTTTTTTCCTCGGGGTCGCCGTGACCTGACAGCGGCTTCGTACTATGTTCGTTGTCCGCTGGTTTACCCTACTCCACCGATGGGTTCACGTGGTCGTTGTCTCCTTTGGGGTCGACCGGGGTTCATGTGGCCATCGAGAGAATGGAGGTACCTAGCCGACTGCTGGATGTGCAGAAGTTCACCGGCTTCTTGGCGTCCATCAGCCGATTCATCAGTCGGCTGGGCGAGAAAGCTCTCCCCTTATACCAACTCATGAAGAAGACCACTTTTTTCGAGTGGAACCATAAGGCGGACGAAGCTTTCCACCAGTTGAAGAAGATGCTGACTACCCCACCCGTCCTGGCGGCTCCGACTCCCAAGGAACCTATGCTCCTGTACATCGCCGCCACTAGCTGAGTAGTCAGCACAATCATTGTAGTAGAGCGCAAGGAAGAAGGCAAGGCGCTACCTTTCCAGAGACCAGTATATTACCTGAGCGAGGTACTGTCGACCTCCAAGCAGAACTACCCCCACTACCAGAAGATGTGCTATGGCGTGCACTTTGCCGCCAAGAAATTGAAGCCTTACTTTCAAGAACATCCCATCACGATGGTCTGCACGGCTCCACTTGCCGAGATCATTGGTAGCCGAGATGCCTCTGGTCGAGTGGCCAAGTGGGCCATAGAGCTGGCTCCTTACACCATCTACTACCAGCCCCGCACCGCTATCAAGTCACAAGCACTGGCCGACTTCCTCGTCGACTGGGCCGAGACCCAGTACCTGCCTCCAGCACCTGACTCCACCCATTGGTGGATGCACTTTGACGGCTCCAAGATGCGCACCGGCTTGGGAGTCGGCGTCGTCCTCACCTCTCCCAAAGGAGACAAGCTCAAATATGCACTGCAAATCCATTTTGCCGCCTCCAACAATGTGGCCGAGTACGAGACGCTCATTCACGGGCTCCGGCTTGCCAAAGAACTTGGCATGCGCCGGATCTTGTGTTATGGCGACTCGGACTTAGTGGTCCAGCAGTCGTCTAGCGATTGGGACGCAAAAGATGCAAACATGGCGAGCTACCGTTTCCTCGTGCAACAACTTAGCGGGTATTTCGAAGGGTGCGAGTTCCTCCACGTGCCAAGAAACGACAACGACCAAGCAGACACCTTGGCATGAATGGGCTCTACCCGCCAAGCAATACCATCTGCCGTCGCCCTTCAACGCCTCCTCAAGCCGTCTGTCAAGCCTTCACCAGAATCAGACTCCATCTTTGTGCCGGCTCCTCCCGAAGACGGCGGATCCGACTCCAGAGCTCTGGCAGTCGGAATGGGGACTTTGGCGGGCGACTCCAAAGCTGCCACAGTCGAGCCCGGCCCGGGGACTGCGGTGACGGACTCGAAGATTCCAGAACTCGGCCCAAGGACCGAGCCAGTCGGCCTGGGGACTTCATCAGCCCAACAAGCGGCTGTTGACTCCAACCCGCCGCCTTCCAGCCCAGCCGCCCTCGTCCAAGTCGCAGTTCTGATAGTCGACGAAATAGCAGCACCCTCATGGGCCCAGCCCATCCTCAAATTTCTGGTGAACAAAGAGCTACCAACTGATGAGACCTCAGCTCGGCAAGTACAACGCCGGGCAGCAGCCTATACCATAATCAACAGAGAGCTGGTTAGGCGCAGCGTCATTGGTGTCTACCAGTGTTGCGTAGAGTCAGAGCAAGGCCAGGCAATCCTCAAAGACATCCATCAAGGCGAATGTGGCCACCATGCGGCTTCAAGAGCACTCGTCGCCAAAGCTTTTCGGCACGGTTTCTTTTGGCCGACTGCCTTGGAAGAGGCCAAGGAGTTGGTCCAAAAATGCACAGGGTGCCAGAAGTTCAGCTCCAAGCCACACCAGCCGGCTTCCGTGCTCAAGACCATCCCCATTGCTTGGCCTTTCGAAGTTTGGGGTCTAGACATGGTGGGACCATTCAAAACAGCACGAGGTGGTTTAACTCACCTACTTGTCATAGTGGTCAAGTTCACCAAGTGGGTGGAAGTAAAGCCAATTAAGAAACTGAACGGTTCGACTGCCGTGACCTTCATCACCGATATCACAATTCAGTACGGCATACCACACAGCATCATCACCGACAACGGCACAAATTTTGCCAAAGGCGCCTTGGCCCGTTTCTGCGCAACACAGGGCATCCGACTGGACCTAGCGTCCGTCGCCCACCCGCAGTCAAATGCCCAAGTGGAGCGAGCAAACGGCCTCATCCTGTCCGGCATCAAGCCTCGGTTGATCAAGCCTCTGGAGCGCTCGGCTGGCTGCTGGCTCGATGAGCTGCCAGTCGTCTTCTGGAGTCTGCGCACGACTCCAAACAAGTAAACCGGCTTCACGCCCTTCTTCCTCGTCTACGGTGCCGAAGCCGTCATCCCAACGGACATAGAGTTCGACTCCCCACGAGTCACCATGTACACTAAGGAGGAAGCAGAAGAAGCACAACAATACGGTGTTGATCTGCTGGAAGAGGGCCGGCTGCTGGCACTCAGCCAGTCCAGCATCTACCAGCAGAGCCTGCGCCGATACCACAACAGGAAGGTCAGGCCAAGATCTTTCCAAGAAGGTGACCTTGTGCTCCGGCTGATCCAGCGAACAGCCGGCCAGCACAAGCTGTCGCCGCCTTGGGAGGGCCCTTTCATCATCAGCAAAGTACTAGGCAACGACTCCTACTACCTGATCGACGCTCAGAAGCCCCGAGCACGCAAGAAGGACGACTCCGGCAAGGAGACAGAGCGGCCATGGAATGCAAATCTTCTCCGAAGATTTTACAGTTGATGCAGTATGTACCACGCTACCTTTTGTATTACAGTTGATGCAGTATGTACCATGCTACCTTTTGTATTAAAATACCAAGAATGCAAATCTTTTGTCTGTATGATAAAAATTATGCCTACAAGTATGTTACTCTTTATCATGCCGCTTGGCACCTGGCTCGATAAGTCGGCCCGGGGACTTGCCGCCTTGCACTATGAAATGCTTCCTGCAGTCGGACAAGTAGTGTGTAAATGCCTAAGCCGTCTCCTGCCAGAAGTCGCAGCTCGCAGAGCGACTGTACGGTGGGCAGCAGTAAGGT
The DNA here is from genome assembly GCF_018294505.1 of Triticum aestivum. Lineage (NCBI taxonomy): Eukaryota > Viridiplantae > Streptophyta > Magnoliopsida > Poales > Poaceae > Triticum > Triticum aestivum. Next base: position 79,762,787 of record NC_057794.1, on the reverse strand, counting down.
AGAATGGGCATTCACATGAAAAATGGCTAAGGACCCAAAGCATAAAACATAACTCAAGACGGCTTCCAAGCCTTTCTCGCAAAACTGACTCTCAGACAGTCGGATTGTCGTTTTTTATCCAACTTGCTCAAAGAATCTTGAAATCGGCTAAGTACTTGCTTTCCCAAAGTAGCCTAGCACTTGATCCAGCAACAGTCTGCAGAGCGGCTGTCCGATTGGCAAGGCAGGCAACTAGGGGAAAGCGGCAAAGGAAAACAACCAAAAGAACAATGAGCAAGAAAGGATAGATATATAAATTTACATAACATAGGCCCTTGGCCGAATTGTCAAGCAGAGGTTCAAAATACACCCAGTGGGTGGAATTGTGCGAATTAACAAGTTCTTCAAAAGACTACTGAAGCAGATAAAACAAAAGACACAACGGCAGCTTAGGAGGCAGCAGACGGAGTCGGGGGGTCGGAGGAGGCGCCAGCGTCAATCGTCAGGGCGGTTGGCCGGCTAGTCTCGGCTTGATCGCCTCCGGCAGCAGTCGGATCGATTGCACGCGGCCCGTTGCTATAGGCGCGGTCGGGCTGAGGCTGGCCATCTGCTCCGTCTTCTGGTGCCTCCGCCTCGCCCTCATCCTCCGCCTCGTCCTCCTCCTCGACGCTGGAGCCGATCACCTCCGCCGAGTCTTCGCCGTAGTCTGGGTTCATCCCAAACTACTCCGGCGGGACCTCCTCGCCGTCTTCAGACCGCTCGGGGACGAAGATGCTCGTGTCGGTGTACTCGGCAATCGCTGTAGCACGCTTGACGAGGGCGTCTTCTGCAGCCGCCAGCTCCGACTGGGCCTCCGACTGAAGCATGGCCAACTGGTCTAGATCCAGCCCCGGGTACCACGCCTTGATGAACTCTAAGGCCCGGTGCGCTCTAGCCCGGGCCGAAGAGCCCTTCCAAGCCTCGAGGCGACCAGCCGCGACCTCCAACCAGTTGGCCGTCAGGCTGGGGGTGCGCGGAGCCTGCATATCCGGCCAAAGGGCGGAGATCGTCTGGGCGCTGAAGCCGGCGCAGCATTCGGTGCACCGGCCGGAGGCGAGCCTCGATTCTCAAGATGTGCTCATCAAGAGTTCGGGGGGCATCGGCGGCGATCTCTGCGCCCTCCACCCTCCGACTTGCACGATCGGCCTCGTTGGCTTGGATAGCGGCCTGCGACTGCCCAGGGAAGAAGTCTGCAAAAGACACGAAGAAACAAAAAAGCGAGTCAAAAACCAGGAGTCGGCACGACCTAAGTCGGCAGCTCAAAGAAAGAAAACAAAGAGACTCACCATCAACGATGTCTTCGATCTCGTGGAAGCCGGAGTATAGCAACGCCTCCTTGTCAGACCAGGAAGAGCGCTCGCTCGCGAACTCGGCCAGGAGGGCGGCCTCCATCTCCTCCGCCTCCCTCTGCGACTTCGTGAACAAGCATTTCAGACAAAGTTAGTACCCAGAAGTCCATCAAATTGGAGTTCCGGGCCGCCTACTCAGCAGCCGACCCGAAACTCAGGGACTACACCCAGTGGGTGCGCTGGCGCGCTCCCACAAAGAGGAACAAGAAAAAACAAAGGCCCAAAGAAAAGACATACCCGGACGGCCGCCCGTGACGCCAGGAACGCCTTGGTGTAGCTCTGGAAGGCGTCGCCCTCAGCGCGGAGCTTCGCCTGGACGTCCAGGAGCGCCCGGTTCAGCGGCCCTGTGCCGCCTCCCCGCACCCACCCAACGGGTGCGGCGCTCGTCGCCTTGCCGTCTAGAGCCGCCGAGCTGGCAGTGCCGGTTTCCAGGGGGCGGGGTGCCGAAGTCGCCTTCTCCCGAAGACGGCGCACTGGCGAGCCGACCTAGAGGAGTAACCTCACCACGGCCTCGTCTTTGGTCGGCGGCACCGGAGGGTCCGCTGGCCGCTCGCCTTGCACGCCTTCAGACGGCGGCGGAGGCGGCAGCGGAACGTTCGCGCCCGGAGTAGAGGGCTTGCCGCCTTCCCTCTCCTTGATGAGGTTCTCCCTGCCGGCTCCTCTAGTCTGCCCCCTGAACTCCGGCGATGGCGGTGCAGAGTTCAACGGGGTAACAAGCAAGGCCGCTTGACGGCGTGCGGCTTCCTCAGCCCACTGCTTCACTGCGGCAGCAGCTTCGGCCTCCGCTAGTTTTTTCTTGGCGGAGGCCTCCGCCCTGTCAGCCTCCGCCTTCTCTAGGTGGAGGGCTTCTTCTTCATTGCGCTTCTCATGCGCATTCCGCTCCATCGCCTCCCAGAGGTCGGCAGCGGGGTCTGTCCGCCGAGTGGTGGCGGGCGTCTCCGCTGACCCCATGACGGAGGCGGCGGCAACCCGCTCCAGAGAGAGGGGAGCCCTGAAGAAAGAGGGGCGAGCAGAGACTCAGACAAAGCACGAATAAAGAACAAACTTTGAAGACAGAATACTTACGCAAAGACCAACGCCGGCTGCTTCACTTCCTTACGGAAGCGGATGGCCTTTGCGGCCGCCTCGTCCCGCCGGGTCGCCGCAGCCGAGCCCTTGGGCTTCTTCGGTCGGCTGCCGAACAAAGTCGGCGCAGCTCGGCGCTTCTTCCCGCCGCCTGGAGCGCCCGACGCAGCAGAAGAGCCCGCGCCCGGCTGGCTGGCTCCTGGCCGATGGCGAGGGGCGACTCCTTCCTCGGCATCGTCTTTAGGCCAGTCGGCAAAGGTGGCCGAGGGCCTGAAGTCGCCTGTCGTCCCTCCTCCTCCCTCTGCGTCGTCTTCCAGAGCCGCCGCCCCCAGATCGGGGTCGTCGACGTCGCTCTCCGCCCGGTCGGCGGCGAACTCACGGGCCGGCCCCGAGGTGCCGGCTGGTGGGTGAAGAAGGGGATTCTAACCAAAAGGCAGACTGGTTAGAAAAAGACTCGGCAAGAAGAAGACAATCTAAAGAAAAGAAAGGCGACTCACCACGGGCGGGGGGTTGGTGCGGGAGTATGGCTCCTTGCCGAATCGCCAGTCCTCCGGGAGCCTGCTATCCGAGAGGTAGTTCACCATCAGGGCCACCTCTTCGTGAGGCATGTCCTTGGTGCACATCCGACTCGGGTCGCGGCCCCCGCTCATCTGGCATATCAAGTGAGGGCGGCCTTGGAGTGGGAGGACTCGACGCGAGACAAAGGCGGCCAGCAGGTCCGGGCCAGTCAGACCCTCCGACTGTGTCAGCACTTGGAGTCGCGTGATGGCGCCGGCTCCCGCAGGCATCAGCGACCTGGCCCGATAAGACCAGTTGGGCAGTCTGCCAGCCGGCGGGCCGGCTTCGAAAGCCGGTAGATTGACCCAGTCGCCCCGCGTGGCGACGTTCCTGACGTAGAAGTAGGACCGCTGCCACATCTTCACCGACTTCAGCAGCGCGGTGGAGGGGAAGTGGTTGTCGGCTCCTGTCCTTCGCACAGCGATGAAGGCGCCGCACTGAGCCGGCACGCCCGCGGCCTGGGTGCCGAGCTTGGAGAAGAAGAACTCCCCCCAGAGCTCGAGGGTGGGGAGGACTCCGAGGAAGCCTTCGCACAGAGCCACGAAGGCGGACAACAGCACCATTGTGTTGGGGGTGAGGTGGTGCGGCTGGAGTCCGTAGAACTCCATGAAAGACCGGAAGAAGCTGCTCGCCGGCAGCCCCAACCCGCACAGGCAGTGGGAGCGGAAGATGACCCGCTCGCCCTCCTGCGGGGCGGGGGAAATCTCCCCCTCCGGCGCAAGGCGCACCTGCACGCGATCCTCGCCGGGAAGACGACGGGTCCGGCAGAGGAACTCGGTATGGTCTTCGTGGACTTCGGAGCTGTCCCAGGTGCCGGAGTGTATTGGGGGAGGCGCAACAGCGGAGGAAGAGCTCATCGTCGCGAGCTGTCACTGCAGCGTGCGCCGGAGCTTAGGCGTGCGCCGGAGTGAGCGAGAGAGAGAAAAAAGAGGAAGTAGGAGAGCAAAGGAGCTGCGAGGAGGAAGAAAGCAAGGGGCAGTGGGAAGGAGGGGCGCGCGTGCTCCCCTCTTCTCCCTACTTATAGCCCTCGGGGCTGCGAAGCCGAGGGGGCGGACGTGGGGATTTACTGCGCCCACAACCCCACGCCCCCCACGATCCCTGCAAAGTTACTGCGCGCAGTAACTCCGCAGGAATCCTAACCGTCCACCGGGGCCACAGCGGATCCGCTCGGGCGCCAAGGCGCGGTAGTGGCGGGCCCCGCCTACGGGCCTGTCCCGTCGCGCACGTGGGCTGGCAGGACAGCCTAGCCACGTGCCCCCGCGTGACAGGCCAAGAACAGGCGGTGGCCTGGAAGCTTAGCTAGCACGCCACTTGAAATCCCGCCACGACGTCCGAACTACTGAGCAAGTCGGAATAGAGTGAGCCCGAGTCAGGCGAGTCCGACTCCGTCTAGTCGGCCCGGCGGAAGTCAATCAAGACCATGTGTCGAGCATCCGGAGAAAGAAACTGCTGAGGCTTCTCGGCCGATCGTTCGCGGCGCCTCACCAGCTTCGGGGACTACTGCCAGAGTAATGGGCCACGGGTAGGCCCACCTGAGCCCCATGACCTTTCAAGACATCAGGGCAGGATGCGCCCCTCAAGACCACAGGGCGAAGAGCTGCCTCCTGGGGAGTCTACGGCAAGGCGGCCGACTGCCCGCTCACGGTCGAGTCCCAGGGACGACTTCCAGAGAAGCCGGCTTTGGGGAGTCGGCCAGCGACTCCAACAAACTGTGACCTCATCAAGGGGGACGGGGCGGGGGCGTGGCTACAATGAAGCCCACTCCCCGCCCCTTACCGATCGCAGGCATGGCTACAGCGCGTCGTACTTGGGAAGATCTCCCTGCGGCGTGGCACTGTTGCCCAACCGGCCCTGACATCAGCACCACTTTACTTGGTCCTGCGCCCACGACGGCTTGTCTGTACGGCCTGGAGGCAGCAGGGCCCACCAGCTAGTGAGACCTCTGGAGCACCGCCAGTCGGACCCAACGGGAGTCGGCCCGGGGGAGTCGGCCGAGCCCATCCCCGGGGCCCATGCGCCATTAATCAAGAATAGATGGGGAGTGGCCACAGTGATCGTCCGCCAGGCGGCGGGGCTGTTGCCATGACCCCATGACCAAGCTTGCATCATCAGGAGCACGACTACAGTAATCAGTAGCCGGCAAGACCCGCACGTGGCGAACGCGGCCTGTCGGCTCCGTACCAGACCTGTCGGCAGGCCTCACCAGTCGGCGGACCCCACCAGTTGGCGGAGAAGTTGGAGGTCGGAGACACTGACGGCTGGGCCCGCGCCCAGTCACATTACCATTGTACCCTTGGGGGTAGGCCTATATAAACCCCCCAGGGCACCCATGCAAAGGGTTGGATCCCAGAAGTTCTATACCTCACCAGATAGAGGGAGAGAGCTAGCCTTGCCCTCTCCTACCACCATACATAGCTCAAGGAGCAACCATGTAAACCCTTGACTATAGTGATCATGCGGAGACCCCGCAGAGCAGCAGTAGGGGTATTATCTCCTCGGAGAGCCTCGAAGCTGGGTAAGATTCGCCGGCGTGCATGTCTTCGCCTCATCCTGTTTCCAGGCACCGGCGACATTCTACTCACCCCCACCATGATAAGCCATCCGTTGGCATATGTCGCACCAAACCCCTGACACCAACTGCCCTGGAAGACGCCAAGATCTTGGTCCAAAAATGCAAAGGGTGCCAGAAGTTTAGTACAAAGCCTCATCAGCCGGCTTCTGCACTCAAGACTATTCCTATAACCTGGCGCTTTGCCATCTGGGGCCTGGATATGGTGGGACCATTCAAGATGGCAAGAGGTGGCTTGACTCATCTGCTTGTCGCGGTGGACAAGTTCACCAAGTGGATAGAAGCAAAACCAATCAAGAAGTTGAATGGTCCGACTGCTGTGAATTTCATCTCCGACATCACCATCTGGTATGGCATACCACACATCATCATCACCGACAATGACACGAACTTCGCCAAAGGTGCCTTGGCCCGTTTCTACGCGACGCAGGGCAGCCGACTGGACCTAGCGTCCGTTGCTCATCCGCAGTCAAACGGCCAGGTGGAGCGAGCAAACGGCCTTATTTTGTCCGGCATCAAGCCCCGACTGGTCGAGCCTTCGGAACAGTCGGCCGACTGCTGGCTCGATGAGCTGCCAGCCGTCCTCTGGAGTCTGCGCACAACTCCAAACAAGTCAACCGGTTTCACGCCCTTCTTCCTCGTCTACGGTGCCGAAGCCGTCATCCCAACGGACATAGAATTTGACTCCCCTCGAGTCACAATGTACACTGAGGAGGAGGCGGAGGAAGCTCGTCAAGACGGCGTCGATCTGCTGGAAGAGGGCTGGCTGTTGGCACTCAGCCGGTCTAGCATCTACCAGCAAAGCCTGCACCGATACTATAACCAGAAGGTCAAGCCAAGATCTTTCCAAGAAGGAGACCTTGTGCTCCGGCTGATCTAGCGAACAACCGGCCAGCACAACCTCTCAACACCTTGGGAAGGCCCCTTCATCATCAGCAAAGTGTTGGGCAGCGAATCCTACTACCTGATCGACGCTCAGAAGCCTCGAGCACGCAAGAGGGACGACTCCGACAAGGAGACAGAGCGGCCATGGAATGAAAATCTCCTTCGAAGATTTTACAGTTGATGTAGTATGTACCACGCTACCTTTTGTATTAAAGTACGAAGACTCCGGGTCCCCTGAGAAGAGCTCGGGGACTGCCCTCTTTCATCTATATGATAAGAATTATGCCTATGAGTATGTCATTTTCTTCATGCCGCTCGGCACCGGGTCCGACTAGTCGGCCCGGGGACTTGCCGCCTTGTACTATGAAGTGCTTCCTGCAGCCGGACAAGTAATGTGTGGCACTTAAGCTGTCTCCTGCCAGAAGCCGCAGCTCACAGAGCGACTGTTTGGTGGGCAGGAGCAAGGCAGAAAGGGTGTCCACATGAAAAATGGCTAAGGACACAAAGCACGTGCATAGTCCAAGCGGGCTTCTCGCCTCACCAACCGGTTGCCGAGCAGCCGGCCTGCCGGCTTCTACTTAACTTGCTAGAATGTTCTAAAAACGGCTAAGTACTTGCCTTCCCAGAAGTAGCTAAGTACTTGACCCAGCCAGAGTCCGCAGAGCGACTGTTCGACTGGCAAGATGGCGACCAAGGGAAGGCGGCAAAGGAAAAGCCAAAGAGCAGCAAAGCAAGAAAAGATAGAACTCGGAATAATATTTACATAACAAAGGCCCTTGGTCGATCTTCAAAAAACAAGTATAGGATACACCCCGCGGGTGGAATTGTGCAAAATTAACAAGTTCATCAAGACTGATAGACAGGTAAAGCAAAAGATAAACTAGCGGCCTAGGAAGCGGTAGAAGGGTTCAGTGGATCGGAGGAATCGGTGGCGCCGGTTGGTGGAGCGGCCGGCTGGTCAGTCTCTGCTTGGTTGCCTCTGGTGGCATCCGGCTCGGTTGGGCGTGGCTTGTTGCTTGAGGCGCGGTCGAGCTGGGGCTGGCCGCCCGCTCCGACTTCTGGCGCCTCCTCTTCGCCTTCTTCCTCCGCCTCGCCCTCTTCCTCGCTGATGGAGTCGATCACCTCTGCCGAGTCCTCGCCGTCTTCCGGGTTCAGCCCGAACCATTACGGCGGCGCCTCGGTGCCGTCCTCAACCCGCTCTGGGACGAAGATACTGGTGTCGGTGTCCTCGGCGATTGACGCCGCGCGCTTGACGAGCTCATCTTCCACGACCGCCAGTTCCTCCTAAGCCTCCAGCCGGAACGTGGCTAGCTGGGCTAGGCTCAGCCCAGGATACCACGCCTTGACGAACTTCAAGGCCCGGCGCGCTCGAGCCCGGGCCAAGGAGCCCTTCCAGGCCTCAAGACGGTCGGCCGCCACCTCCAGCCAGTCGGCAGTCCGACTGGGAGTGCGCGGTGCCGGCATTTCAAGCCACAGGGCGGCGATCGCTTGGGCGCCGACACGTTGAAGCCGGTGCAGCATCCGGTGAGCCGGCGGAAGACGGGCCTCGATGCTCAGGATCTGCTCGTTAAGGGTCCGGGGGGCATTGGCGGCGATCTGCGCACCGTCCGCCCTCCATCCTTCACGATCAGCTTCAATGGCCTGGTTGGCGGCGTCCGAGTGGCCAAGGAAGAAGTCTGCCATAACAGAAAGCAAAATGCCAAGTTAAAGACGAGAAGCAGGCTCAACCAACAAACCGGCAGCTCAAAGAAGGAAAAAGAGGGAAGCTCACCATCGACTATCTCCTCAATCTCGTGAAAGCCAGAGGTCAGCATCGCCTCCTTGTCGGTCCAGGCGGAGCGCTCGATCGCAAACTCAGCAAGGAGTCTGGTCTCCTTGTCCTCCGTCTCATCCTAGGCCTTCTTGAGGAGCTCCTTCTGTTCCGTGAGTTGTGCGACAAGTCGGTCGCGCTCTTCAGCTAGCTTGCCGCAGTCTACCTCCTTGGCACGAAGCGCGGCGTTGGCTTCGCCCAGTTGCTGTTGAAGGGTGGTGTTGGCCTCTGCAAAAAAGTAGAAAAGAAAGAGACGACAATAGTCAGCAAAGAAGATGAAGTTGCCAGGAAGATCCGGCCTGACTGCTCAGCAGTCGGCCCGAATCTTGGGGACTATAGCCCGCGGGTGCGCCAGCACGCCCCCACAAAGAAAGAAGGAGACTTACTCCGGCTCTCCGACAAGTCGGCGACATGTTGATCCAACTCCTGGACCCTAGAGTTGAAGGCGGCCGCACGAAGATTGTGATAATCCCGCAACAAATACATTAGCACTCGGAGCTTGCTAAGTGGAGTTCCGGGTCGCCTACTCAGCAGCCGACCCGAAACTCGGGGACAACACCCAGTGGGTGCGCCAACGCGCCCCAACGAAGAAATACAAGAAACAAAAACAAAGAAGCAAGAAGTATACCCGGATGGCCTCTCGCGACTCCAGGAAAGCCTTGTTGCAGAGCTTGAGAGCGTCGGCCTTGGCGCAGAGTTTGGCTTGAACGTCCAGAATTGCCTGGTTCAGAGGGCCCATTCCGCCTCCCCGTACCCACCTAGTGGGCGCGGCGCTGGTCGCCTCGGTGTCCGAGACCGAGGAGCTTGCGGTGCCGGCCTCCAGCTGGCGTGGCGCTGATGCCGCCTTCGCAAGCCGGCGACGCAAGGGTGTGCGGACCCCGGGAGTCGGGCCCGCCACCATCTCGTTTCCGGCTGGTGGCACCGGCAGGTCGACCGGCTGCTTGTCTCACGCCTCCTTAGAAGGAGGTGGTGGGGGCACGATGACATCCTACATGGTGATGTCGCTGCCATCCCTTTCCATAATAGGGTGCTCGCCGTCATCTTCCCCAGTCTACGCCACGAACTTCGGTGGTGGCGTCGCAGAGTTCAAAGGGACAACAAACATCGCCGACTGGCGATGCGCGACCTCTTCAGCATGCTTCTTCGCCGTGTCGACGGCCTCGGCCTCCGCCAGCTTCGTCAAGGCAGCGGCCTCCGCCTTGTCAGCTTTCGCCTTCTTCAGGTGGGCCGCTTCCCGCTCCTCGCGTGCCTCCCGCGCGTTCCGCTCTGTTGCCTCCCGGAGGTTGGCGGTTGGATCAATCCGCCGGGTGGTGGCGGAGATCTCCGCCGACCTCACGAAGGAGCCGGCGGCCAACTTCTCGAGAGAGAGCGAAGCCCTAAAATCAAGAAAATAAAGCAAAGGAAGTTCAGAAATAATCAATGAGAAGGAAAGCACAAGGGAAAGAAACTTACGCCGACACCATAGGGGGCGCCTTGGGGAGCTTCTGGTACTTGGCCGCCTTCGCTGCGGCCTCCTTCCGCTTGGTCACGGCGTTTGGATTCTTGGGCTTCTTTGGCGCACTGCCGAACAAGGCGGTGCCTTGCTTACGCTTGCGCGCGCCGCCTCGGCCAGTCGGCTCGCCGGAGGGGCCCGCGTCCGCCTTGCCAGCGCCTCGTGCAGGGCGCGGCTCTTCTTCGTCTTCATCGTCATCAGGCCAGGTCTCGATGCCGACTTCTTTGGAGCCGCCTGCCTCGTAAACACCGCCCGTCGCGGTGTCCTCCAAGCCGGCCGCCCCCAAGTCGGGGTCGTCCACGTCGCTCACCGCCTGGTCCGGCTGATAGTCACCACCCGCCCCTACGAGGGCGGCCGTCGTGTTCGACATGTAGATCTGTTTCAGACAACGGAAGGCCGGCTCATCAAGATCAAAATCAGGTCTAGGGCAAGTATCAGAGAGAGAGAATTGCCAAACTTACTGCAGGCGGCGGGTTAGCGCGAGAATATGGCCGCTTGCTGAAACTCCAAGATCCCTCCAGCCTGAGACCGGAGATCTCATTCACCAAGTTCGCGACTTCAGCTACCGGCATCTCCTTGGTGCTCAGCCGACATGGGTCGCGGTGCCCGCTCATCCGGCTGATCAGGTGCGGTCGGCGTTGGAGCGGGAGAACCCGACGCTCGACGAAGGCGACCAGCAAGTCAGACGCCATGAGGCCTTTAGTGTTGATTAGCTCCCGGAGCCGTTGGATGGCAGCGGCGCCGTCTGCCGACACCGGCTTGGGCTTGTAGCCCCAGCTAGCCCGGGGATCAGTAGGCGGGCCGGCTTCGTAGGCTGGCAGGTTGAGGAAGTCGGCCGCCGGGTCTCCGTTCTCCATGTAGAAGTAGGACTGCTGCCACATCTTGACCGACTGCGGCAGCTTGATGATGGGGAAGACATTTTGCGGTGATGGTCCGCGAACCACAACGAAGGCACCGCACTGGGCAGCCACCTCCTGGGTGGAGGTGCCCAGTTTGGTGTCGAACAAGGCTCCCCACAGCTCGATGGAGGGGAGAACGCCAAGGTATCCTTCGCACATCATGACGAAGGCGACCAAGAGCATCACGGTGTTGGGCATGATGTGATGAGGCTGAAGGTGGTAGAACTCGAGGAATGAGCGAAGGAAGTCGCTCGCTGGCAGGCCGAAGCCCCGGATGAAGTGCGAGCGGAAGACGACCCGCTCGCTCTCACCCGACGCCGGCGAGATCTCTCCCTCCGGCGGCACGCGCGCCTTCACGTGATCTGCGCCGGGGAGACGCCGCGTCTCGCGGAGGAAGGTTATGTGATCCTCGTTGACGTTGGATCCGTCCCAGTCTCCTCCTCGCTTGCGCGCCATGAAGAGCTCGACGAAGAAAGGTGCGGCGAGGGAGCTGAGAGTGGGTGGAGCAAGGAGGCTCGGGCGAGCGGGCTCGACGGAGACGAACCACAGCAGCACTCCAGCGTAGCTCGGGGGGCGCTGCGGCGAAAGGAAGAAGAAGGAGGCAGGGGTGGAGTAGAGGGGCGCACGAGTTATGCCGCTCTCTCTCCTCCCCTACTTATAGCCTGCGGGCTATGAAGCCGAGGGAGCGGACGTGGGATCGTGGGATTAACTATGCCCATGACCCCACGTCCCCACCTTTATCTCTCAAAGTTACCACGCGTAGTAACTCCATGGGCGAGCGAAACCACCCGCCTCGGCCGCAGCGGATCCGCTCGCGTGCCAAGGCCCGGTAGTGGTGGGGCCAGCCTGCCGAGGCGTCCCATCACGCATGTGGGCTCACAGGCTGGCCCGGCTGGCTGGCACCACGTGGCGTGCCCACGACAGGCGGCTGATCGAGAAGCTTAGCCAGCACGCCATCTGGTTCCCGCTAATGCATTCGAAATTCCAGGAAGGTCCGACTAGACGTATCCGACTCCCGCCAACCGGCTTCCCGGGAGTCGGACGAGGTTTCTTTCAGAGCACCCGGAGGAGGAAACTGTTGAGGCTCCTTGGCGCATCAACCGCGGTGCCTCACCAGCTTCGGGGACTACTATCAGAGTAATGGGCCAGGGGTAGCCTAACCCGAGTCCTGGAACCTTTCAAGACATCGGGCCGGCTGCGCCCCTCGAAGCATCAAGATGAAGCGTCACCTTCTGGTGGCCAGCTGGTTGAACAGCCGACTACTAGAAGGCGGCCATGCTCAGGAAGGCGGCACCAAGATAGGCCGACTCCTGGCAGGCGGCCTCCAGAGAGGCCGGCTCCAAGAAGTCGGCCCACGGTGCCCTCAAAGTCTGCGCCCCCGTTAAAGAAGACAGGAGAGGGGGAGGCAACGGTGTAGCCCGTTCCCTCCCCTGAATCCCGGGGTGGGCGTGGCCACAGTGCCTCGTACCAGCGGAGATCTCCGCCCGGCGCGGCCATGTTGCCACTCCACCCTTGATGTCACTCCTGACAGGCAAAGCCCTGTTCCCACGACCGCCTATCGGTACGGCCCAAGGACGGCGGGCCCTACCAGTCAGCGAGAGCCCGGAAGACAGCGGGAGTCACACCAGTCGGACCCGAGGGAAGCCGGCTCCCAGCAGCCGGCCCGAACCTTCCTCAGGGCCCCACGCACCATTAATCAGATAAGATGTAGAGTGGCTACAGTGATCTCCCACCAGGCGGTGGGACTGTAGCCACACCTCCCCGACCAAGCACGTGTCATTAGCAACACGGCTACAATAATCCATAGCCGGCAGGACCCGCAAGTGGCGGAGGCGGCCTGTCGGCTCCGTACCAGACCAGCCGGTGGGGCCCACCAGGCGGCGGGCCCCAGCAGTCGACGGAGAAGCCGTTGACCAGAGAGACTGACAGCCGGGCCCTATGCCCGGCTAGATTACCATTGTACCCCTGGGGGGGTTGGCCTATATAAACCCCCCAGGGCACCCATGCAAAGGGTTCCCACCCTGTTAGGACTAGATCCATAACTAGGGGAGGAGCGAGCAAGCGTTGCCTCCTCCTACCTCTAGCATACAGCTCGAGGAGCACCATTGTACTCACTTGTGCCTTAGTGATCATGCGGAGACCCCGCAGAGCAGGACTAGGGGTGTTATCTCCTCAGAGAGCCCTGAACCTGCGTAAAGTTCGCCGGCGTACGTGTCTACGCCTCATCCCGCTTCTAGGCACCGGTGACGTTCTAGTCGCTCCCACCATGATAAGCCATCCATTTGCATATGTCGCACCCAACCCCCGACAGGTTGGCTGAACTTGATGGTCTGGCTGTAGAGGGATTAACAATGGTATCATCAGCTGACGGCTCAGGAGGATCCAATTGAGTATCAATAGCCGGGTCTTCTGGTGCTTCAGTTCAAGGGGGAGAAGTTGGCATGGCCGGTTCAGGTGCAAGAACTGACGAGTCTCCCGCCGGTTCAATCACCTTGGCCTTCTTGGACTTGGCTTGACCACTAAGAAAGATTTTATGAGACAGTTAGTACAATGATGCAATTTTAAAAGATGCAGAGGAAAGACGATTTTTCCTTACCCAGGGGCAGTCTTGAAAGCCGGAAATTGAGTCTGTGATGAGTCGCCAGAAGAGCGAGAAACCTCCTGCAAAAGGTAAAATAACGTCAGTAATACAAGAGAATAGACTCATTAATGAAAGCAAAAGATGAAGATAAAAGAGACCTCATTCTGGCATTTTCGAGGAGTTTGTTGTACAATGGAAGGCGGTTCATCGTCGTTCCGGGCCTGACGACGACTCTCATGTTGCTGCTTTTTCAAAAGAAAATGAGGGTCCAAATAAGCTAAAGGGTGCGAAAACCTTACTTTCCGGGTTACCAGTCAAAGTTTCTGTCTTGGTAAATGAGCTGAGTCGGAGGAAATAGTTACCTCTTCTTCTATGGCCTGACTGGCCCCGTGTCATCCTGACAATAGTCAGTGTCAATAAGGTTATTAAAAAACTGGCCAAGGGAGTCAAGGGCTACCTCCGACTTAGAATCATCATCAAGCTTTAACAGGTCCTCAGTGGTGCTCTTTTTCTTATTGGACCTCCGGGTCGTCTTCTTGGTGGCTATGGCGGCGGTTCTAGCCTTCTTGGCGGCTTCATGGTTATACTTGGCTTTCCAGAAGTCAGATTTGGCCTGTAAACAAGTAAACAAGATAAAAGGTCATGCAGGTATTTAAAACTGTTGAGGCAAATACAAAGAGAAAGAGGTCAGGGTTTTTTTACCTCTGGCGTCGGGTTAAGTTTGCAGAAGGGGTTTAACCCGACTTTACTGCAGTCTTCATATTTGCCGTTCACCAGGAGTGTTGACATTGAAACAATATCTTCTTTAGTTAGTTGAACGGAGTTGTGACGAAGAGAGTCGTCTGGGCCCCCACCATAGTCATACATCAATTTGGATCGGCGGCTTAGAGGGATGACCCGCCATGAGACCTAGCAACGGGTCAAGTCAACTCCAATTAAGCCAGTCCCCAATAAGGCATTAATCCTCTTAATAGATGGAATAAGCTTCTTGCGTTCAACGACAGTAAGCTTATCAGGGATCACAAACTTGGAATCCAGACGCTCCATGCGATAACCCGGCAGTGGTTTTTCGTTGGCTGGAGACGTATCTTGTCAATAGAACCAGGTCTGATTCCAATCTTTGGGATGACTCGATAGGACTATTAAGGGACAGACAGCGCCCTGTCGGCGCTGAATTGAGATTCCGCCAAGTTCCAAGCTAGGGCCATTGGTAACTCATTCTGGCGGTTCAGATAAAAATACTCTCTGAAGAGTTCCACAGTCAGCTCTTCTTGAAGATACACCTCACAGAGAATTTGGAAGTTGCAGATATTGGATATGGAATTGGGACCAAGATCTTGAGGGTGGAGTTTGAAAAAATGAAGAACGTCTCTGAAGAACTTTGAGCCGGGTGGTGAAAAACCCCGATTCATGTGGTTAGAGAAGACAATAACTTCACCGTCTTTTGGATTAGGCCATTCCTCGTCCGGGTCAGGTGCACGGTAAGACATAACATTCTTCCCTGGCAAAAATCCTATGGTGAAGAATTCCTTCAAGTTATCCTCAGTTACTGTGGAGGGGACACAGTTGCACACAGTCGGTGCTTTTGACAGCATGATGATCAAAAGACGAACTAAAAAGAAAGTAACGTGCCGGTTCAATTCAGTGGTGATGGTGAAGTTAAATGATGATGGTACAAATGAGTAATGGCGGCTTAAGTAAGGGCTAATGTCATATAAGGAAAAGTGAGCCGGCGTAATAAGCTGCCATGACTACAGATATTTGAGAAATGCTAGAAACAGAATTGGCCAAGTGTTGAGACATACAAGTTTCATAAATTTTTGATATTATTATGGATCAAATGGTCGTTCAAAATGGAAAATATTCTAGACCTAAAAGTCTAGCACAGATGAGTTCATGAGTTCTAATGAGGCCTTTGTACTAGAAAAAGGGATCTACTAGTATCCAGAATGGGCACAAGACAACTACCGCACAGATATATGTTCTTTTTTGGACCAGGAAGAAGCTGCAGTGGAAGAACTACGAAGAAACTGTGATGAACTATGAAGAACACGCAGAGACCTAGAAACCCTAATGCGGTTCTGGGGAGCAGGAAGGTAAACACTTACAACCACAGATCTTCTGCGGAGGTCACCGCCATTCTCTGGACCGATGCAGGTTGATGCAGCGGCCAAGGTCGATGAAGATGAGGTGTTCTGCGACGGCGGCGGAGCTCGAGCAGTGGTAGGGTTGCGAGAGGAAGAAGACGAAGAGGGAGAAGAATGAGAAAGACCAGGTCATGCCTATTTATAAGGAGATAAGCGAACAGGCAGGCGCGAAAATCAAGGAAGACCCAAATAATGATTATCCAACTAAACGGACGCCTCGATTCTTGGAAGACATTTAAGGATAAAGATCCGTTGAAGGTGACGTCATAACAGGTTTTTGTGTTTTCAGAAGGTGACGTCATGGCGGGTTACATAGTTTTTACAGAGAGGAAGATGGATTTCATTTAAGTATTGAAGATTGATAAAGAACAAAGTTCAAAATCAACCTGGGGCCTAATGTTGGGAATATAGGTACCAGGTAAGACCTGCCCAGGAGGGGCCGGGTCAACCCCAATGGCGGATTACAAAAGAAGCCCAATAACATTCAAGGTGATAGTTTATTAAGACTTGTAGAAGGCCTAAGCCCAGAGGAGGCTTAAGGCCCAACATTGTAAACCGCCGTATGTAAAGAAAGACTTGTAAAGAAAGACTTGTAAAGAAAGGCATATAAAGAAGTCACCAAGCCGGACACGTTTTTATGAACCGGCCGGGACTCTGTAGGCCGCAGGGCGTCAACCCGTGTATATAAGGAGACGACCCGGCGGTGGCTTAGGACAAGAAACAACAACTCGAAGCCAGGCAAAGTGTATTCGCTCCCTGGTCATCGAAACCCCAGCAATTCCAACACAACTAGACGTAGACTTTTACCTTCATCGTAAGTGGCCGAACTAGTATAAAACCTCTTGTGTCCTTTGTCCCGATTAACCCCTTTAAGCTTCCTAGTTGCAAAGGCCCTACGACTAAGTCCTTTTGCTAGGACATCTGCCATGACAATTCCACGACAATACTTGAATTCCCACTTATAAACTCCCGAAACATTCTGGTTATGCAATCAAGTGTTGGGGATACAGGGGAAGCATAATATCTCACCCAAAACTAGAAAATCCTACATCCAGTTGTATCCATCCTTCAACACATAACCAAGAAACCTTCGGAAATCATGTACCTCAACCTTCAAAAAGCATCCGTTATACAAGTTATGGCAATACTCCCAAACTGCCGCCCCAGTACTAGGTGGCGTCGAGGTTATCTCACCAACAACTGCATAAAAGAGATTTTCAATGTCGGCAAAACTCAGGTATTCTAGAACTGCAATGATAAAATTGTGATGACAACACCTCAGAGCTCAACTCCCCAGGACACTGCCACAACCCTAAATGTTAGGAGGCACCAAGAACAATGTTCTCGTCACAAAACCATCGGAACGATTCCAAGATACCCGCGTGATCCTAAAAAATTCGTGAAATTTGAGGAGACAAAAGTCAAAACTTCTACGTCAGGAGGCCTCACCAGAGCGACGAAGGGACTGAGGAATAAAAAGAATCCCACTCTTCAATATATATAATCCTAAGACTCAAAACATTTTTACTAGACTCAACAACGTCAGCGATTCGATCAAGCAGGGGGCTCCTAAGTCGGGGATGGCTCTGATTACCAACTTGTAACACCCACGATGCGGCTATATCTCCCACGTGTCGGAGCACGACTTAGAGGCATAACCGCATGGTAGGCATGTTGCAAGAGGGGTAATCTTTACACATCCCATGTACTGAATAAGAAAGGGATAAAGAGTTGGCTTACAATCGTCACTTCACACAATACATAAATATAACATACATCATCCAGAATACAAGCAAGGTCCGACTACGGCACCAAAATAAAGAGAGACAACCCCAAATGCTAGATCCCTGATCGTCCCAACTGGGCTCCACTACTGATCAATTGGAAACGGAACAAAACAACGATCAAGGACTTCATCGAGCTCCCATATGAGCTAGGTTGCGTCACCTGCACTGGTATCATCGGCACCTGCATCTATTTGGAAGTATCTGTGAGTCACGGGGACTCAGCAATCTCACACCTGCGAGATCAAGACTATTTAAGCTTATGGGTAGGAAAGGGTAGTGAGGTGGAGCTGCAGCAAGCACTAGCATATATGGTGGCTAACGTATGCAAAAGAGAGCGAGAAAAGGAGCAAAGCATGGTCGAGAAGCTATAAGTGATCAAGAAGTGATCCTGAAACTACTTATGCACAACCAAAACACAAGAACCGTGTTCACTTCCCGGACTCCACCGAAAAGGGACCATCACGGCTACACACACAGATGATTCATTTTAATTAAGTTAAGTGTCAAGTTCTCTACAACCAGATATTAACAAATTCCCATATGCCCATAACCACGGGCATAGCTTTTGAAAGTTCAAAACCTTGCAGGGGTGTCCCAACTTAGCCCATCACAAGCTCTCATGGTCAATGAAGGATATTCCTTCTCCTGGGAAGACCCGATCGGTCTCGGAATCCCGGTTACAAGACATTTCGACAATGGTAAAACAAGACCAGCAAAGCCGCCCGAATGTGCCGACAAATCCCGATAGGAGCTGCACATATCTCGTTCTCAGGGCACACCAGATTGTCCAAGATTCCGGTAGGCCAAGCCAGAGTTGCCCCTGGTGATCACCGGCGGCTGACAGGTTGGACCAACACTCAGAGGAGCACTGGCCCGGGGGTTTAATATAAAGATGACCCTTGAGTCTGCAGAACCCAAGGGAAAAAGGCTTAGGTGGCAAATGTTAAAACCAAGGTTGGGCCTTGCTGGAGGAGTTTTATTCAAAGCGAACTGTCAAGGGGTTCCCATAACACCCAACAACGTAAGGAACACAAAATCAAGGAACATAACACCGGTATGACGGAAACTAGGGCGGCAAAAGTGGAACAAAACACCAGGTATAAGGCCGAGCCTTCCACCCTTTACCAAGTATATAGATGCATTAAAGTAAATAAGAGATAATAATGATATCCCAACAATATCCATGTTCCAACAAGGAACAAACTTCATCTTCACCTGCAACTAACAACGCTATAAGAGGGGCTGAGCAAAGCGGTAACATAGCCAAACAACGGTTTGCTAGGAAAGGTGGGTTAGAGGCTTGACACGGCAATATGGGGGGCATGATATAGCAAGTGGTAGGTATCGAGGCATAGCAATAGAGCGAACAACTAGCAAGCAAAGAATAAGTGATTCCGAGGGTATGGTCATCTTGCCTGAAATCCCACAAGGAAGAAGAACGAGTCCAAGAAGAAGACAAACGGACGTAGTCGAACAGATCCTCACAACTCCGGAACGAAAGCAAAGCAAACGAGAGAAGCAACTCGGGAAGAAGCAAGCAACATGGTAAACAACCATCACATAATCATGGCATGATGCACAAACAAGTATGATGCATGTCCGGTTTAAATATGCATGGCATGGCAAAGTGCGCAAACAAAACTACAAGTTAAGTGGAGCCCAATATGCAACGAGTTGCATATTGACGGAGCACCACATCAATTATTTAGTTCACTCCCAGTTAGGTACTCAACAATATTAAATGTTGGTTAACATGGTAAGAGGTGAAGCATAAAAAAACTACCTATCTAGGCAAGTTTAAATGAGGCCGGAACAACAAACAAACATTCCGGAAATCCTCATACGCATTTAGCAATTTAATGCAACAACAATTTTTAAACATTTTTGTCAGGACCCCGACTCAATGCCACATCGATCTAGCATGTAACACCTCATATCACTTTGCGGCCTCACGCACGGTATTCCCACGGGTGTTGCCTTACCTTTGCCCGGGACCATTTGCGCCTTTTGGCACACGTATATGATAGTGTTGCTAGCATCCATATGATAAGGAGCCCGGGCTGACATGGCTAGTCGTAAACTCAAAGTCGCACAGACTTACAGGGACAGGCATCCATGACCCAGCATCGAACGTGTCGGTCATCAGCGAGCGAATCCAGGCTGTAGCACTGGGCTAACAGGACTTCGGTGAACCGAGCTGTAGCGGGCTAACAGGACTCCGTTATTCATCGCGTGACATTTCCCCGAAGGGACAGACACAGGAACGAAGAAGGACACCTGCCGACCAGCCTAAGTGTTCCGGAGCAGTAGCAAGCTACCATGGCTCGGTGGAAACACTAGGAGACATTTCCCGGTAAGAGGGGCTACTAAGGATAAACAACTAGATAGTCAGATCCCACACATACCAAGCATTTCAATAACATACACACAATATGCTCGATATGTGCAAATACAACATGACATCACAACATGACTCTACGACCCAAGTATGTATTCATTAGGCTCCGAGGAGCGAGATATTACAAACATGAGTCTCACGACCCAACATTCAGAGCATACAAGTCAAAGCACAAGCGGAAGCTATCATGTCTGAGTACAGACATCTATAAATGAAAAAGGCTGAGAAGCCTGACTATCTACCAGATCCTGCCGAGGGCACAAGATCGTAGCTGAGGTAACAAGCTAAACGTCGAAGTCCACGTGGAACTACTAGCGAGACTGAAATCTCTCTCTGCAAAAACATAAATTAAGCAACGTGAGTACAAACGTACCCAGCAAGACTTACATCAGAACTAAGTACATATGCATCATTATCAACAAAGGGATGGTGGGGGTTTAACTGCAGCAAGCCAGCTTTGACTCGGTGGCTATCCTGAACTACGACTGTAAGTAACTCTTTTGAGGTGGCGCACACGAGTCCACATATTCACCAACCAATACACCACTATGGCACCACGATTCACTTGTCGTCATTCTGGTTACAATAACACAGGAACCGAGGAATGAACAATGATGGCAAGAAGTATCACTGTACCAAGAGTTCATAGGATGGTGTGCAATTCCTACAATAATCCCGATATAAAAGATGGTAATACTCCAAGGTAGAACAGAGCAAAAGCTGGATTGGCATTTTGATCTGCGGAGTACAATTGTTTTGACCCAATCCTAGATATGGATGAGGTACTGGAGTTTGTTTCTCCTAGTCATTCCGGAATAGAATGGCTTGACGGACCACAAGAGTAATAGGTATCGATGAACGAATGCACGCATACTCTTGACCATCAAATGATAGACAGGGGTCAGAATACAACTAAGAGGGACAACTCAAAGAACATATGTTTTTTCTGAGTTGTGGATGCATGGACTAGCATGTCGAACCAAGTTCAACATGTTTCTTTCGGATAACCCATGCAGAAAGGTAGAACTGGTAGAGTCACGATTTATGAATGGAGAACTCCTCAAGAGTACTCTGATTGTGATCTTTTGGTTCAAATAACTTCTGCCTGAATGGTTCATGGTATTTGGAAGAAGGAAATACCATAGACCTCGAGGACTATCGCAAGGTTACCATTAACCTAAAGGAACTAGCAAACACTATCAACATGAAGTAAGTAGAGTGAATCTCGGGTTCAAGAACCCAGGAATAGAATACCTACTACTAAGTAGCATCACGGGATGCTTTCGAGAATAAAGGCCAGAAGCATCACAGTGGGACGCAAATCATGGCTAGATTACTAGATGATCCCCTAGGACAGCTAGGGTCATAATAAGAATTCCAACATATATGTCGAGGCAATAAATTACCTCAACGCACCGGTTAGTGTGCTTATTCTGACCATAAAGGACATCGGGAACGGAAAGAAAGGATTTGCAAATGCATCAGACTATTTAGAAACCTGGGATGACTCGGACGGCATAACGGCTATAAATGCTCAAAAAGATTTGAGACATGCTACAAAAATGGTGGCATAGCCACTCAGAAGCACAATACCAAGGTTTCGAGATCAACAGTTAACATACAGAAGTCGTAGGAACTGAACTCAAGCTTAAATCCAACAATCTTATAAGTCTATGGATTAGTATCACGTCATCCTGATAGATAGATGAGAAGGCCTAGTTCTTAAACCCCGTAGAAGAGAAGAGGATGACTCAGATCAGAGGGCCATGAGGTATAAGGAGTAAAAGAGCCTTACGTTCCATCCCACAATCAATTCCCCTACATAACTAAAGCATTTCTAGACACAACTTCGACCAGTTTGGCTTGGTAATCCTACAGGCAGTCAAGCTCTGATACCAACGCTGTCAGGACCCCGACTCAATGCCACATCGATCTAGCATGTAACACCTCATATCACTTTGCGGCCTCATGCACGGTATTCCCATGGGTGTTGCCTTACCTTTGCCCGGGACCGTTTGCGCCTTTTGGCACACGTATATGATAGTGTCGCTAGCATCCATATGATAAGGAGCCCGGGCTGACATGGCTAGTCGTAAACTCAAAGTGGCACAGACTTACAGGGACAGGCATCCATGACCCAGCATCGAACGTGTCGGTCATCAGCGAGCGAATCCAGGCTGTAGCACTGGGCTAACAGGACTCCGGTGAACCGGGCTGTAGCGGGCTAACAGGACTCCGTTATTCATCGCGTGACATTTCCCCGAAGGGACAGACACAGGAACGAAGAAGGACACATGCCGGCCAGCCTAAGTGTTTCGGAGCACTAGCAAGCTACCATGGCTCAGTGGAAACACTAGGAGACATTTCCCGGTAAGAGGGGCTACTAAGGATAAACAACTAGATAGTCAGATCCCACACATACCAAGCATTTCAATAACATACACACAATATGCTCGATATGTGCAAATACAACATGGCATCACAACATGACTCTACGACCCAAGTATGTATTCATTAGGCTCCAAGGAGCGAGATATTACAAACATGAGTCTCACGACCCAACATTCAGAGCATACAAGTCAAAGCACAAGCGGAAGCTATCATGTCTGAGTACAGACATCTATAAATGAAAAAGGCTGAGAAGCCTGACTATCTACCAGATCCTGCCGAGGGCACAAGATCGTAGCTGAGGTAACAAGCTAAACGTCGAAGTCCACGTGGAACTACTAGCGAGACTGAAATCTGTCTCTGCAAAAACATAAATTAAGCAACGTGAGTACAAACGTACCCAGCAAGACTTACATCAGAACTAACTACATATGCATCATTATCAACAAAGGGATGGTGGGGGTTTAACTGCAGCAAGCCAGCTTTGACTCGGTGGCTATCCTGAACTATGACTGTAAGTAACTCTTTTGAGGTGGCGCACACGAGTCCACATATTCACCAACCAATACACCACTATGGCACCGCTCCCGTCTCCCTACGAGAACGCCATCCATAGCACTCACGCTTATCTTGCGTATTTTTAGGGTATCCACTTTCACTTGTCTATGAACTGATATAAGCAACCCAGAAGTCCTTTACCGCGGACACGGCTATTCGAATAGATGATGTTAACCCTGCAGGGGTGTACTTCTTCATACATGTTTCCACCACTTAGCGTCTGCACACGACATGTGCTCGGCAGACTTCAAGCGAAAACCGACGTGGGTGTAGACCACGACCTACCTAAACACTCAAGTCTCTAGTCCAGGTTTATCACCTATTCGGGTTCCATCCATGAGGAGATCCGGCCGGAGTTTCGCTCACAGCCCCAAACGATGTGTGCAGGGTTCTCGAGACACCAAACGGGCGCCCGGTACACCGTGCCATGTACCTACCGCATCACAGCCCACCCCTACAGTCAGCGCTGTCCACGGCCTCCAGTAAGCTACAAACACCAGAAACTACTTGCAACTCCTGGACAGAGGACTAGGGTGAATAAGAAGTCGAGCGGGGTCATATTTCAGGGCCCAATGCATGGTAGTAGCTGAATCATGGATCACAAACACAGAACTCAGTTCCTAAGGACGGCTTCAATGAGACAACCCACCATGTACTCCTACATGGCCTCTCACCGTTACCTTTTACCAAATCGTGTTCACACACTTAGCTCACACACAGTAGGACATGTTCACACACCTCTGATTCATCCCCGATGAATCAGACCTGACTCAACTCTAAGCAGTAGCAGGCATGACAAACAAACATGAATGAGTAGGCACAACAGGGCTCAAACAACTCCTACTCATACTAGTGGGTTTCATCTATTTACTGTGGCAATGACAGGTCATGCAGAGGATAAAGGGGTTCAGCTACCGCAGCAAGTAACAAATGACTCGTTGTTGTCCTAATGCAGTAAAAGAGAGCAGGGCGAGAGAGTAGGATTCTATCGGAATGAACAAGGGGGTTTTGCTTGCCTGGCACTTCTGAAGATAGCACTCAGTCTTCATTAGTGTCAACGATCACATCATCGGTACAGCGTCTACCGAGGGGGAACAACACCGGCAAACACAGAAGAAACACGATCAATGCAATGCACAGTATGATGCATGCTATGACATGGCAATATGAATGTGTTTTGGGCTAATGCATCTAGCAACAAGTTAAATGGGGTTGGTTTGAACACTAGGTTCAAATTCAAACTCCATATGTGAGAGTTTAAATGCCATTTAATTGATTTGTGCTAAACATCAGCTATAAGTTGTTCTAACATGCATGAAAATGGTACAGATGGATAGATTGGATTTTTCTGATCATTTTTCATATATAATTTGTTTGATTTGGAGTCACGGTTGAATTACTATGATTTTTAGAAGTTTTAGCTATTTTCTGAAATAAATAAATCATTATATTTATTTAAAATCCAGAAAAGGGTTTACTGCATCAGCATGACGTTGGCATGACGTCAGCAGGTCAACAGGGGCTGTTTCGGGTCAAACCTCACCAGCGGGGTCCACTGGTCAGTGACTGGGGCTGGTTAGTGCCGCTGACGTGTGGGCCCAGTCAACGGCCACGTCAGCGCGGTCAAAACTGACGCGTGGGGCCACTGCAATTAGATTAAACCTAATCTATTTTAGTTAGCCGGTTAGTTAGGCCACAGGGCCCGCATGTCAGTGAGAGTGTGGGTTAATTAGTGGAGTCATTAACTACTAACGACGGTGCCACGTCAGCTGCCGGCGTTTAACCGCTGGCGACCGCAGATCGCGGCGGCGTCCGCGGCGGGATTGCGCTACAGGCCATGGTTTGGGGCGCGGGGAGCATCTACGGGGAGCTGGCGGAGTGGCGCTTCCAGTGGTGGAGGCGGCTGGAGCGGAGGTGGCCGGAGTCGTCACCGGCGTCGACTGTGGCGGTCGCCGGAGTTCGGGCAAGGTTGGTTCCGACACTAGGGGGCACGGCGAGTCGCGTGGAGAGTGCTACGGGCTCGTGCGAGTGCGGCGGAGACGATGACGTGCTCGGAATCGATCCAACGTGTCTGTGGCCACGACAGCGACGTGCGGTGGCGGCGGCGGGTGCGGCCGAGCTCGGTGCAGTTGTTGTGGTGCTCGAGAGCGAGAACGGGAAGGGGGAGGAGGAAGAGGAGCTCACGGGGAGTCGGTTGGAGCAGACGGTGAGCTCGGGGAGGCGGCGATGGCGGCAAATCGATGGCGGCGGTCCTCGGTGGCCGAGGAGGGGAACGGCGGATCTAGCGGCATCCAGGGGCTTCCGGTGCCTTTCGTCTGGGTGAGGATGAAGAGGGAGGCGAGGCGGAGCTTCCTGGGGCGTCGGTGAGGCGTGGGGTGGCTGGTGGCCGTGGTGGAGCTCGTCGGCGGCGACGAATGCGTTCGGTCGCGCTCGGGGAAAGAATAGAGGGCGAGGAAGGGAGTAGAGAGTGAGGGAGAGGAGCGAGGGGCCACGGGGCGTCTCCGTGGCGTCGCTAGAGGGCTCGGGGAGGAAGCAGGAGGTGGCCAGGGGCGAGCGCGCACACGGGCGACACGCCTCTGTCCTTC
>NC_057794.1:79719440-79737412 GCF_018294505.1 Triticum aestivum | reverse complement strand
CTGGAGGAGTTGGGCCAGGTAGGTTTCTCTCTCTCCTTTTTCTAATTATTTCAGTTTCTATTATTCTGTAATTTTTAGGGCCTTATTAAAAATACTCAGACACTTTCAAAAATCATGAAACTAATCATGGCTACTGTTTAGAATATATCCAACGGTAAACATTTTAGTTTATGATTATTTGAGCATTTCAAATATTTTATAGTATTCAAATGCCCAAATGAAAATACCATATGATTTAATTCAGAGCCCAAATATGTCATGGAAAAATGTGCATCACCTCTGGCTACTGTTTACAGTATTTACCATAAATGATGAACATTTTTGAAAGCCATTTGGACTTACTGAAAAATATTTTAGGTAAATCTAGTGAATTCCTTTAATGCTAGCGTTTAGGCAATCCCCATTTCAAGTTTCCTAGAAATTTAAACATGATGACATGATGAGCAATCAAAGTCAAACAAGGCCGATCTGGGGCTGTGACAGCTCACCCCCACTAAACAAGAATCTCGTCCCGAGATTCAAGGCATGAGGTAAAGAGTCAGAGGGGTCACAAGCTAATACGATCTCCACAATCCAACTGTCCTTCTCAAGATGTTGATTCACTGACTCAAAATTGATCTTGATGTCTTGCCTTCGAAATCTTCATCCAACATGACGATAACAGAGGGAAACTCTACGGAATCGATCTTCTCAAAGGTCGAACAACTCAGGATCAACTCACAGAATGAAACATAGTAACATCTCTCAAGCTGAGACACGAAGCACACATCTAGAGGGAGGGAGTGGAACAAATGACGAGGGTTCACTAGGTAGACAACAATTCCACACTTACGAGGGTGGTGAACGGTTGTCAACGTAGCGAGGTGTTGAGTTGCCATGATACCTTGGCGAGACATCCTGGAGGAGGGTGATTCGTAGATTTTACCTTAAGTGGCAAAAGAATTACCTTTGATTCAGAGATCATTGAAACTCTTTATACCAGCTTAAGGCAAATCACAATCGATCATTTGGAGGAGTTCGGTAGAATGACATACTCGGACTAGAGTGGATGATGTGGATTACCTTGTTGAAAACAACACAAGGGGTGTTTTTAGTAGCTGGGGAGAAGCTCAACAGTAGAGAGTGAGTCAACTATTTGAAAAGTTATAGCATAACCGAGGAAACTGAGAGGAATCCCAGTTAGTGCCGATGATAACACGTAACGCTTGTGCGTGCTCTCAAGAACTTGAGCATTTCCACAATCATCAAGGTTTTATCAACATCCGTGTCAAGGGTCCTGGCAACACAACTTGCTACCATGATGAATGATGATGGATGATGCAGATGCAAAGGAAGATAACACTTTCTCAGATCTCACCCTTGGCGGGGCCAAGGAAATAAAATCTGGATGATCGACCGAGAGACATTTAGCACTCGGCTTCTAATGCTCTCCTTAATGTGCTAGCGTAATCCATTTATTGAAATGGTCTGGTATCTAGAACATCAAGTAAGGGTCGGACTTTGGAAACACAAAAATCCATAAGGAACAACTACTAGAATAAGTTCTACGAGATCCTTATGGGGAGGTGGCCAACTTCTTCAATCAAGATACTACAACAATAGGTCTTCCGGCGGGGTGTGTTGGCCACGACATCCACTTTACCGGTTATCGCGAGACCAATATTATAGTCCTTGGAAAACATTCCAACCATCATATCTGCCTGAGATTCAGATCTGGTTGGTGTCAGAATATTCTAGACTCATCGAGTCTAGAAAGTAAAATGGAAGTTTGCAACACAAATCGACGAGATAACGTTGCGAGATTCTCGGGGAGTGAACTATGGTAGTAAGCTCCAAAACATGAGCTGGTACTGCTACACACATGTGAACATGCTGTCTCAGACAAGCATGACCACATGGTAGTCTTAGAAAAAAACACTACCGAGTTCAGGTGGGGAAACCATCAACAAGGATATCGAAGTCCTTGCATAAGGCATGCTCTTAAGAAGGAACTTCTTCTCCTTGAACAAATCAATTGGTGGCTTGGTGTGCTCGGGACACATATGGAATGAAGGTTGCAAGTCTCCAGACCACAGAATACTTCGCACGTATGCATGACTGACTTGGGATGATTCCAGAGGTAGCAACATTGACTTTCTCGAATCCACGGCGGCAACTTGCATCAAATGCACATGAACTGGAGGAAGTCACTTCTTACATCCAAACATATGCTTCATGAACTAGCATGAAGAAATGCTTTCAAAAGTTTCCAACACTAGCTTAATGTTCAACAAAATCATGGAGGAGATAAGGATGTTGTCAATGGGCTCAACAACAATTCATCCGGGTTTCCTTTTAAAAGGAATTCCATAGTTAAGTGAACACGGTGATAGCATTGGTCAGACCAAAGAATATAATGGTGTATGCTCGAGGAAAAACCACGAGTAAGACAACATTACGAACATCGTTGGTTCTGACTTGATTTGAGGATAGCCCACACCCAAATCAAAGGTTGGACAAGATGATAGGTCCATTAACTGATCACGAGGGTCAGTGGATGAAATATCAACTTTCTTCAACACACATACAAAGGATATCCCTTTGAAATGAACTAAATCAGGTAAGCTTTTATCTTCCAACTCTCCAAGTTGTTGTTTGGCTTAACAAACTAGCTCAGGGGTATCCAACACAGATTCTTGGAGAAAGGGTGGTTTACAGGATAAACCAACTTGATCACGAGCTCAACATAACAGTCGGTGACAACCTGGTGATACTTTCGAGAAGATATTCGGAAAATCACGAACCACCGATATGTTACTAAGATCGAGAACAATCTTGCTTTTCAGGGCAAGACGATATGATCAAATGAGCGAGGACTTGACAAAATCCTAACTCATCAATCGAAATGTGCACCAGGAAGATGGACAAGGTAGCACGATCAATCTTAGAATGATGATTCAAGAACCAACACGTTAAGAATGAGGTTATTGTCCATTTAACTACCAAGCAACGGAGTTGCTAGTAGTATTGATTTCACACACCATGATTCACTTGTCGGCATTCCGGTTACAATAACACAGGAACCAAGGAATGAACAATGATGGCAAGAAGTATCACTGTACCAAGAGTTCATAGGATGGTGTGCAATTCCTACAATAATCCCGATATAAAAGATGGTAATACTCCAAGGTAGAACAGAGCAAAAGCTGGATTGGCATTTTGATCTGCGGAGTACAATTGTTTTGACCCAATCCTAGATATGGATGAGGTACTGGAGTTTGTTTCTCCTAGTCATTCCGGAATAGAATGGCTTGACGGACCACAAGAGTAATAGGTATCGATGAACGAATGCACGCATACTCTTGACCATCAAATGATAGACAGGGGTCAGAATACAACTAAGAGGGACAACTCAAAGAACATATGTTTTTTCTGAGTTGTGGATGCATGGACTAGCATGTCGAACCAAGTTCAACATGTTTCTTTCGGATAACCCATGCAGAAAGGTAGAACTGGCAGAGTCACGATTTATGAATGGAGAACTCCTCAAGAGTACTCTGATTGTGATCTTTTGGTTCAAATAACTTCTGCCTGAATGGTTCATGGTATTTGGAAGAAGGAAATACCACAGACCTCGAGGACTATCGCAAGGTTACCATTAACCTAAAGGAACTAGCAAACACTATCAACATGAAGTAAGTAGAGTGAATCTCGGGTTCAAGAACCCAGGAATAGAATACCTACTACTAAGTAGCATCACGGGATGCTTTCGAGAATAAAGGCCAGAAGCATCACAGTGGGACGCAAATCATGGCTAGATTACTAGATGATCCCCTAGGACACCTAGGGTCATAATAATAATTCCAACATATATGTTGAGGCAATAAATTACCTCAACGCACCGGTTAGTGTGCTTATTCTGACCATAAAGGACATCGGGAACGGAAAGAAAGGATTTGCAAATGCATCAGACTATTTAGAAACCTGGGATGACTCGGACGGCATAACGGCTATAAATGCTCAAAAAGATTTGAGACATGCTACAAAAATGGTGGCATAGCCACTCAGAAGCACAATACCAAGGTTTCGAGATCAACAGTTAACATACAGAAGTCGTAGGAACTGAACTCAAGCTTAAATCCAACAATCTTATAAGTCTATGGATTAGTATCACGTCATCCTGATAGATAGATGAGAAGGCCTAGTTCTTAAACCCCGTAGAAGAGAAGAGGATGACTCAGATCAGAGGGCCATGAGGTATAAGGAGTAAAAGAGCCTTACGTTCCATCCCACAATCAATTCCCCTACATAACTAAAGCATTTCTAGACACAACTTCGACCAGTTTGGCTTGGTAATCCTACAGGCAGTCAAGCTCTGATACCAACGCTGTCAGGACCCCGACTCAATGCCACATCGATCTAGCATGTAACACCTCATATCACTTTGCGGCCTCACGCACGGTATTCCCACGGGTGTCGCCTTACCTTTGCCCGGGACCGTTTGCGCCTTTTGGCACACGTATATGATAGTGTCGCTAGCATCCATATGATAAGGAGCCCGGGCTGACATGGCTAGTCGTAAACTCAAAGTGGCACAGACTTACAGGGACAGGCATCCATGACCCAGCATCGAACGTGTCGGTCATCAGCGAGCGAATCCAGGCTGTAGCACTGGGCTAACAGGACTCCGGTGAACCGGGCTGTAGCGGGCTAACAGGACTCCGTTATTCATCGCGTGACATTTCCCCGAAGGGACAGACACAGGAACGAAGAAGGACACATGGCGGCCAGCCTAAGTGTTCCGGAGCAGTAGCAAGCTACCATGGCTCAGTGGAAACACTAGGAGACATTTCCCGGTAAGAGGGGCTACTAAGGATAAACAACTAGATAGTCAGATCCCACACATACCAAGCATTTCAATAACATACACACAATATGCTCGATATGTGCAAATACAACATGGCATCACAACATGACTCTACGACCCAAGTATGTATTCATTAGGCTCCGAGGAGCGAGATATTACAAACATGAGTCTCACGACCCAACATTCAGAGCATACAAGTCAAAGCACAAGCGGAAGCTATCATGTCTGAGTACAGACATCTATAAATGAAAAAGGCTGAGAAGCCTGACTATCTACCAGATCCTGCCGAGGGCACAAGATCATAGCTGAGGTAACAAGCTAAACGTCGAAGTCCACGTGGGACTACTAGCGAGACTGAAATCTCTCTCTGCAAAAACATAAATTAAGCAACGTGAGTACAAATGTACCCAGCAAGACTTACATCAGAACTAACTACATATGCATCATTATCAACAAAGGGATGGTGGGGGTTTAACTGCAGCAAGCCAGCTTTGACTCGGTGGCTATCCTGAACTACGACTGTAAGTAACTCTTTTGAGGTGGCGCACACGAGTCCACATATTCACCAACCAATACACCACTATGGCACCGCTCCCGTCTCCCTACGAGAACGCCATCCATAGCACTCACGCTTATCTTGCGTATTTTTAGGGTATCCACTTTCACTTGTCTATGAACTGATATAAGCAACCCAGAAGTCCTTTACCGCGGACACGGCTATTCGAATAGATGATGTTAACCCTGCAGGGGTGTACTTCTTCATACATGTTTCCACCACTTAGCGTCTGCACACGACATGTGCTCGACAGACTTCAAGCGAAAACCGACGTGGGTGTAGACCACGACCTACCTAAACACTCAAGTCTCTAGTCCAGGTTTATCGCCTATTCGGGTTCCATCCATGAGGAGATCCGGCCGGAGTTTCGCTCACAGCCCCAAACGATGTGTGCAGGGTTCTCGAGACACCAAACGGGCGCCCGGTACACCGTGCCACGTACCTACCACATCACAGCCCACCCCTACAGTCAGCGCTGTCCACGGCCTCCAGTAAGCTACAAACACTAGAAACTACTTGCAACTCCTGGACAGAGGACTAGGGTGAATAAGAAGTCGAGCGGGGTCATATTTCAGGGCCCAATGCATGGTAGTAGCTGAATCATGGATCACAAACACAGAACTCAGTTCCTAAGGACGGCTTCAATGAGACAACCCACCATGTACTCCTACATGGCCTCTCACCGTTACCTTTTACCAAATCGTGTTCACACACTTAGCTCACACACAGTAGGACATGTTCACACACCTCTGATTCATCCCCGATGAATCAGACCTGACTCAACTCTAAGCAGTAGCAGGCATGACAAACAAACATGAATGAGTAGGCACAACAGGGCTCAAACAACTCCTACTCATACTAGTGGGTTTCATCTATTTACTATGGCAATGACAGGTCATGCAGAGGATAAAGGGGTTCAGCTACCGCAGCAAGTAACAAATGACTCGTTGTTGTCCTAATGCAGTAAAAGAGAGCAGGGCGAGAGAGTAGGATTGTATCGGAATGAACAAGGGGGTTTTGCTTGCCTGGCACTTCTGAAGATAGCATTCAGTCTTCATCAGTGTCAACGATCACATCATCGGTACAGCGTCTACCGAGGGGGAACAACACCGGCAAACACAGAAGAAACACGATCAATGCAATGCACAGTATGATGCATGCTATGACATGGCAATATGAATGTGTTTTGGGCTAATGCATCTAGCAACAAGTTAAATGGGGTTGGTTTGAACACTAGGTTCAAATTCAAACTCCATATGTTAGAGTTTAAATGCCATTTAATTGATTTGTGGTAAACAGCAGCTATAAGTTGTTCTAACATGCATGACAATGGTACAGCTGGATAGATTGGATTTTTCTGATCATTTTTCATATATAATTTGTTTGATTTGGAGTCACGGTTGAATTACTATGATTTTTAGAAGTTTTAGCTATTTTCTAAAATAAATAAATCGTTTAGATTTATTTAAAATCCAGAAAAGGCTTTACTGCGTCAGCATGACGTTGGCATGACGTCAGCAGGTCAACTGGGGCTGGTCCGGGTCAAACCTGACCAGCGGGGTCCACTGGTCAGTGACTGGGGCTGGTTAGTGCCGCTGACGTGTGGGCCCAGTCAACGGCCACGTGAGCGCGGTCAAAACTGACGCGTGGGGCCACTGCAATTAGATTAAACCTAATCTATTTTAGTTAGCCGGTTAGTTAGGCCGCAGGGCCCACATGTCAGTGAGAGTGTGGGTTAATTAGTGGAGTCATTAACTACTTACGACGGTGCCACGTCAGCTGTTGGTGTTTAACCGCCGGCGACCTCAGATCGCGGTGGCGTCTGCATCGGGATTGCGCTACAGGCCATGGTTTGGGGCGCGGGGAGCATCTACGGGGAGCTGGCGGAGTGGCGCTTCCAGTGGTGGAGGCGGCTGGAGCGGAGGTGGCCGGAGTCGTCACCGGCGTCGACCGTGGCGGTCGCCGGAGTTCGGGCGAGGTTGGTTCCGACGCTAGGGGGCACGGCGAGTCGCGTGGAGAGTGCTACGGGCTTGTGCGAGTGCGGCGGAGACGATGACGTGCTCGGAATCGATCCAACGTGTCTGTGGCCACGACGGCGACGTGCGGTGGCGGCGGCGGGTGCGGCCGAGCTCGGTGCAGTTGCTGTGGTGCTCGAGAGCGAGAACGGGAAGGGGGAGGAGGAAGAGAAGCTCACGGGGAGTCGGTTGGAGCAGACGACGAGCTCGGGGAGGCGGCAAGGGCGGAAAATCGACGGCGGCGGTCCTCGGTGGCCGAGGAGGGGAACGGCAGAGCTAGCGGCATCCAGGGGCTTCCGGTGCCTTTCGTCTGGGTGAGGATGAAGAGGGAGGCGAGGCGGAGCTTCCTGGGGCGTCGGTGAGGCGTGGGGTGGCCGATGGCCGTGGTGGAGCTCGTCGGCGGCGACGAATGCGTTCGGTCGCGCTCGGGGAAAGAATAGAGGGCGAGGAAGGGAGTAGAGAGTGAGGTAGAGGAGTGAGGGGCCACAGGGCGTCTCCGTGGCGTCGCTAGAGGGCTCGGGGAGGAAGCAGGAGGTGGCCAGGGGCGAGCGCGCACGCGGGAGACACGCCTCTGTCCTTCTGGCGAGGGAGGAAGACGACAGGGGGGGGAAGCGGCGGCGGGCTGGGCCATGCTGGGCCGGTTGGTGGCGCCAGGTAAGTGGCTGGAGGAGTTGGGCCAGGTAGGTTTCTCTCTCTCCTTTTTCTAATTATTTCAGTTTTCTATTATTCTGTAATTTTTAGGGCCTTATTAAAAATACTCAGACACTTTCAAAAATCATGAAACTAATCATGGCTACTGTTTAGAATATATCCAACAGTAAACATTTTAGTTTATGATTATTTGAGCATTTCAAATATTTTATAGTATTCAAATGCCCAAATGAAAATACCATATGATTTAATTCAGAGCCCAAATATGTCATGGAAAAATGTGCATCACCTCTGGCTACTGTTTACAGTATTTACCGTAAATGATGAACATTTTTGAAAGCCATTTGGACTTACTGAAAAATATTTTAGGTAAATCTAGTGAATTCCTTTAATGCTAGGGTTTAGGCAATCCCCATTTCAAGTTTCCTAGAAATTTAAACATGATGACATGATGAGCAATCAAAGTCAAACAAGGCCGATCTGGGGCTGTGACAATTTTAAATGTTGTTATCATGATGCGGATGACATATGCAAGTTTTATGCAATATTTATGAAAAAGTTGACATGATGATGATATGGGGCATTTTGTGATTGTGGCGGAAATGAAAGGGGTGCCACGGCAACTACGACGGAAAAGGTGCCACGGCGGCGAAATGGAAATGATGTCACGGCAACATTCCGATGATCCGGTAGCTCACAGGGATACCAGTGCAAAAGGAAGTGGGTGTGAGTGTGACATGCAAGCAGATGGGGTGCTCCCGGATACCGGGTTCCCACATGTCGACGGCAAGGCAACGAGGAACTTGCAAAGAACAACTCCGACACGGTGCAACCACGATCATCTCATACAACACAAGCATTCGTCCACGGACGGTCGTTCTCGGTGGTTATACCTTCGAAGCATGCGTTTCGAAGTGGGGCGGGTTCGTAGAGGGAAGTAGTGGTACTCATTTCATAGCCGTTCGAGTCATCGGTAGAGGAACTTGATGCTTGCGTTACACGGGTCTTTGACAATGGCAGTGGTACATATTCTAGAAGCGGTTCAAGATGACGGTAGTCAAACTTGACGATCCGAGGGGGTACTTGGCGAACAACGGTCGTCGCGGGACTTGTCGCTCCATGAAGTCGATCTCCCGCGTCTTGTCGTACATGTATCAGAGAAGAACTTGGCGTATCCATGTACTTGGTGCTCCGGTGTAGTAGTCGTTCTCGGGATCGGGGTCCTCATGCACTTGACGACTCCGGAAGAGGAACTTGGCACCCATGGTTGTTGTGTCCACGGTCTTGAAGTCAACGGTGCTAGGTAGCTGCATCATGCGTGTTGTGAAGAGGTCAAGAAGCCATGGTGGCAATGACGGCCGGAGGCAAACAAGAGGTTGACGCAGCCATCTCCTCGGGCTAGAACACGATTGGACAGGGGCACGACGGCGTGTGGGTCAGTGATGTGGGCAAAGGGTGGCTCTGTTGTGGAAGGCGGCAATGGACGAGACAAGGTGCGGCGGGGTGCCGTGGCACTAGCAGCGGCACCAGTGAGCAGAGGCATGCGTAGGGTGGCAGAGCAGCAATGGCAAAGGCGGACGCAGAGAAGAAGGAGGGCATGGGCAGGGAGGTCCTGGTGGGGTGGGGACGAAGCAGCAGGGCGGCGGCCTCTTTGGAGTGGGTAAGGCGGTGGCACTGGACCTCGAGGGAACCCGGCGCGGGGCTTGAAGGCAAGGAGGAGGGCGCGGGGGTGATGCTTGGCGGCGGCAAACTCTAGGACAGGCGCGTGGAGCAGAGCAACAGCAACTCTGAGCTGGAGGAAGGCCATGGCACACAGGGGCCCGGCTTCCTGGTGGAACTCCGGCGAAGACGGCCGGAGCGGCGGTGGACGATGGGCACGGCGCAGCTGGAGGGCGCCACGGCGGGCGCGGGAATGGGGTAGCCGAGGACGGTGGTTCGGGGTTGACCGGAGTAGGGGAAGAAGAGGGAGGTGCGGCACTGCTCTTTCTCCCTCTCTAGCGGCGCATCGAGGGAGGAGGGAATCGAGCACAGGGCGTGCGCTCCTCTCCTGAGCGATGTGAGTGCGTGTGGCAACGCGAGCGGAGGGAGATGGGGAGTGGATCGAGAGAGAGAGAGAGAGGAGTTGGGCTCCCTGGTGGCTAGGGTTACCACAGGTCTGCTGGCCCAGGGGAGGTTTCGGCCGGTCTAGGCTGTAGATGGGCCAACTAGCTGGGCTCTCTCTCTCTCCCTCATATTTCTTTAGCAGAAAAGAAAAATAAAGAGAGGAAAAGAAAGAGAGGGTTAGGGAAAGATTTTGGGCATAGGGATAATTTACTCGAACTCACAAAAATATGCTTGTTCCGAGAAAATAGAAAAGGCTAGATCAAACGATAAGAATTCAAACTCATTTGAATTTAATTCAAATGGGTTTGAACTAGGATGAGGTTTTAGGAGTATCCAAAAATGTTGAGAATTTTGGTAGAGCTTCGGAAAATGGTAAAAAAATATTGGCAAGGCTAGAGAGTCAAAACTTGACAAAGAAAAGGCCTAGGGATTTAATATGCAAGTGGGTTCAAGGGTAATTCCAAAACAATGGAATATTTTATAATATCTCCCTAAATATCGGGAGGGTATGTTTTAAAGAGAAACCACCATGTGAGTTCCCTCAATTTAAATGGATCGAAGATCCATACGGTTTATTTAGTTGAGTTGGAGAGATTAAAGACATGATGACATGATGCAATGCACATGATGCAATGATGAATGCAACAAGCAAAAAACAAATCCCACAACGGATCTCGGAAACCCTAGAAGGCATCTAAAGCTCCAGTCTTGGGGCGTTACAAGTGTGGTGTGGTGGATTGCCTCTTGGGCTAAGGATGAACAGTTACAAGGGAAGAACAACCTCCTAAGGAGAGGTGTTCTTGTGCTTGGTGGGTTGATGCCGTAGAGGATCCTCCCCTTTCTAACGTGGTAGCTAGTCCTATTTATAGTGGCCTGGGTCCTCTCCCCAAATATTAGGCGGGAAGGGATCCCACAACGGCCAATTTGAAGGGGGAAAACTAGTACAAGCTATACTGACAAAATATGGTCTTCACCTGCCAAAGGCTCTGATGGTGACGCCGTCCTGGGCTCCGCGGTGACCTCCATCCTGCCGTCCTGCTGGTCTTGGTCTCGTTGCACTGATATGGAAACCTTTGCTTGATGCCTTGGGACTCCGTGCCTACGCTTGCCTCTTTAGCACCAAAGGGGAAACGAGGACACTATGCGCGCTGGCGCCCGCCCGGCCTTGGTCGTCATGGCTTGCGTCACAGGAACCTCACGAGGCACCCTTGCCTTGATCTCTCCGCCCCTCGCGAGCCAGCCTGGTGAGGCCGCCCCTGAGGAGGTCTTGCATCGTCCGCCTCGCGAGCCTTGGCCCCTCGCGAGGGTCTTGAGTGTTTGCTGGTGGAGATGGGCCGTATAGGGCCGCTGGTGGAGCCACGCCGTGGGCCGCGGGCAGGCAAGACTGGGGACCGCTGTTCCCAGGACGACGACAGTAGCCCCCGGGCCCATGGCGCGCACGGACTTGGCTTCAAGGCGAAGCCAAGGGGAAAGTGCGGAGCACCGGGGGCCCAACAGCCCGCGGCCTCGTTTGACGCGTGGCGGTCAATTGGACGTGGGCGTATCCGCTTCCCCACGCAGCCTTGATATCTGCCTGGCTAGGCGGCCACCGGGACTTACATAGTTATCTCCCCATTGCTGGTGACACGCCTCTCCAACTCTCCTGCCTTTCTGAAACAATAACCTCCTCTTCCAATCTATCCCGAGTTTGGCCCTCCTCGTTGCCATGGCGCCCTGGCGAACAGAGAAGGAAAATAAGAAGTCTCAGTCTTCAGCCGGGCCGCCCCCGGTCATTGAACCCGCCGTTGGCCGGTCACTGGTGCTCAACCAGGAAGCCATGGACAAGGTCCGCCCCGCGCCCGCCGCTGACTTCAACGAATGGGGGAGGATGGCGGCCTGGCCCGCATCAAGCGCCTCCGTTGGCAGGACAGCCACCAAGGTTCCAATCCTCATCGACGCCCTATGGGCTGGCCTGGTTCCTCCTTTCTTTGCCTTCTTCAACGCCGTGCCCTCCCACTATCATATCCACATGTTGCACCTGGATCCCCAATAAATCTCCCTTCTTGCCGACTTTGCTTTCGTCAGCGAGGCCATGGTGGGCATTCCCCCTTCCATGGCCCTACTGCACCATTTCTTCTCGCTGCACCTGACTATCCCTCGGCAGTGCTCGGGATGCTTGAGCTTCCAGGTCGTGGCTGCGACTGTCGGTGTCAAAACATGCGGATCTCGGGTAGGGGGTCCAAAACTGTGCATCTAGGATCGATGGTAACAGGAGACGGGGGATACAATGTTTTACCCAGGTTCGAGCCCTCTCTATGGAGTTAATACCCTACGTCCTGCTTGATTGATGATGAATATGAGTATTACAAGAGTTGATCTACCACGAGATCGTAATGAATAAACCCTAAAAGTATAGTCTGGCTATGATTATGAGGATTCGGCCTATCTACGGACCTAGCCCTCAGGTTGATATAGACACGGGAGGGATCTAGGGTTACACAAGGTCGGTTACAGAGAAAGGAATCTTCATAGTTGGTCGCCAAGCTTGCCTTCCACGCCAAGGAGAGCCCTATCCGGACATGGGTGGAGTCTTTGGTCTATGTATCCTTACGACCTATCAGTCCGGCCCATATCCAATAGATCGGACACCCGAGGACCCCTTAGTCCAGGACTCCCTCAGTAGCCCCTGAACCGGGCTTCAATGACGATGTGTCCGGCGCGCAGATTGTCTTCGGCATTGCAAGGCGGGTTCTACTTTCCGAATACTCCAGGATAATATTCGGATAAAATGAAGGTGTCTAGATCTGCAACACAAGTACCACACACAACCGCAAGGAATATAATATTTCATGAGTCCCATCTGCTGACAACTTTTTGCAAGATGACATCACATCTGTTCGGTCACTATATCAAACCGTTTTTGTCCACCGTTCCGCGCTTCAAGATGCGGTTTTCATTGACACGTCTTGTCAAAGAAGATATTGTGTCCCCTTATTGCGGGATTTTCATCAATGCGGGCGTGGGTAACACAACTGCGCCGTTTACACAACCCTCGGGAATAGGCGAGTTTTAAGGTGAGTGGGGAGGCGTTCGATATTCACTGCCTTTATAGGGGGATAAGGACTTCCCCTTCTTCTCCCACGCCTTCTCTCTTCCTCTGCCCTTCCACTCTTGAGCTCCAGCACCCAAGTTCTCATCTTCTTCCCAGTCAAGCTAGCACTCAACCATGTCCGGATCCGGAGGTCAAGGCAAGTGGATGGTCTCCTCCGTCAAGGAGAAGGACATTACTGAGCTTCGGGCGGCCGGGTACTTGGCGAAGGAAATCGCCCACCGTCTTCCAGCACAGGGGCAAGTCGTCCCCATACCGAAGCCCAACGAGAGGGTGGTATTCATCCCTCATTTCCTCCGCGGGCTAGGGTTTCCACTCCACCCTTTCGTCTGCGGGCTGATGTACTATTACAGGATAGACTTCCATGATCTATCCCCAAAATCTTTCCTCAACATCTCGGCATTCATCGTCGTGTGTGAGGCCTTCCTCTGCATCCAACCCCACTTCGGGCTATGGCTCTAGGTCTTCAACGTGAAGCCGAAGGTGGTGGATGGCCATCACGTGGAGTGCGGAGGCGTCATAGTGAGCAAGCTGACCAATGTCTCCTGGCTGAAAGGCACTTTCGTGGAGACTGTCAAGGAATGGCAGAAACAATGGTTCTACATCACAGAACCCCGCGGCGCAAACTGGGCCGCAGCTGCCGAATTCAAGTCCGGAGCTCCAATCTGGCTCACCTCCTGGGTTGACAAGAGCCCGAACTAGTGTTCGCCAGATGAGCTGATGGCGCTACAGATGCGCGTTCAAAGTATGGTGGACAAAGATATCAAGCTTGTCGATATAATCCAGGTGATGCTAGTTCGTCGGATTCTCCCATGCCAAAGCCGAAGCCGCCCTTTATGGGAGTTCAATCCGAAGAAGCACCATACCCTGAAGAGACTGTTCGAAACTACTCACGAACACGCCTGGAAGTTACTCTTCAAGGGCAATGAGACACCGCCGTCCACATATTCGGACCGCACGCACGACATTAACCACCTCGCCAATGAGGTATGCTATTTTAACGCATCCCCTACTTGCTTGTTTCAAGGATGATATCTAAGCTTTTATTATCATTGCTTCTTCAGGACTGGATGGAGAGGGCAAAGCAGATCCAGTGTCTGGCTCCGCTGCCCGAAGAACCAGTCATCCCGCGTCTAGCGAAGATGCTGGTACCGGCGCCCTATAAGGCACCGGAGAAGAAGGCCATGGAGAAGGCCAAGGGGGTCCGGAGTGTCCCCCGCCGCAAGGTCACTTCGGACATGCTGTCTGAAGACAAGACCCGTTTGTCCGCCGCCGAAGATGACGAGGAGGAGGAGGAGGAGGAGGAGAGCGACTCTCCCCCTGATCGGGGGGAGAATATAACACCCTCGATGCGACTATATCTCCCACGTGTCAAGGCATGACTTAGAGGCATAATCGCATTGAAGGTATATGTCGCAAGTTAGGCAATCTTCACAACATCCCATGTAATATAAATAATAAAGGGGAGATAACATAGTTGGCTTACACTCGCCACGTCAATCAAGTACATAAATAACATTACATCATCCAAACACTCATGGCCCGACTACGGCACCAAAATAAAAGATAACCCAACATGCGACACGGTCCCAATCACCCCCAACTGGGCACCACTACTGATCATCAGGAAAGGAAACATAGTAACATTGAGAGTCTTCGTCGAACTCCCACTTGAGCTCATACGTGTCTGCTGGAGCGGAATCATCGGGCCCTGCATCTGGTGTAATAGTAATCTGTGAGCCACAGGGACTCAGCAATCTCGCACCCTCGCGATCAAAACTATTTAAGCTTATAGGTAAGGCAAGGTAAATATATGTGGAGCTGCAGCAAGCGACTAGCAAGTATGGTGGCTAACTTATTCGCAAAAGAGAGCGAGAAGAGGAGGCAAAGCGCGAGTGCGAAACTAGAGAACAACCTGCGCAAACATTACTCCAACACCGTGTCCACTTCCCGGACTCCGCCGAGAAGAGGCCATCACGGTAACACACTCAGTTGATTCATTTTAATTAAGTTAAGGTTCAAGTTATCTACAACCGGACATTAACAAATTCCCATCTTCCCATAACCGCGGGCACGGCTTTCGAAAGTTCAAATCCCTGCAGGGGAGTCCCAACTTAGCCCATGACAAGCTCTCACGGTCAACGAAGGAATAGACCTCCTCCCAAGACATTCCGATCAGACTCGGTATCTCGGTTCTTCAAGACATTTCGACAGGTTAAAACAAGACCAGCAACACCGCCTGAATGTGCCGACAAATCCCGATAGGAGCTGCACATATCTCGTTCTCAGGGCACACTCAGATGAGACATCCTACGAGTAAAACCAACCCTCAAGTTGCCCCGAGGTGGCCCCGCAGTCTACTTGGTCGGACCAACACTCAGAGGAGCACTGGCCCAGGGGGGTTTAAATAAGAGGACCCTCGGGCTCCGGAAACCCAGGGGAAAAAGAGGATAGGTGGAAAATGATAAAACCAAGGTTGGGCATTGCTGGAAAAGCTTTAATCAAGGCGAACTATCAAGGGGTTCCCATTATAACCCAACAGCGTAAGGAACGCAAAATCCGGGAACATAACACCGATATGACAGAAACTAGGGCGGCAAGAGTGGAACAAAACACTAGGCGAGAGGCCGAGCCTTCCACGCTTTACCAAGTATATAGATGCATTAAGATAACATAGCAATATAATGATATCCCAACAAGTAAATAAATGTTCCAACAAGGAACGGCCTCCAATCTTCACCTGCAACTAGCAACGCTACAAGAGGGGCTGAAAGCAGTAACATAGCCAATCAACGGTTTGCTAGGACAAGGTGGGTTAGAGGTTTGACATGACAATTTGGGAGGCTTGAAAGTAAGTGGTAGGCATCGTAGCATTGGCATAGCAAAAGAGCGAGCAAACTAGCATAGCAAAGACAGTAGTGATTTCGAGGGTATGATCATCTTGCCTGCACAATTGTCAGAGTTGACTGGATCCTCGAAAGCGAACTCAACGGGCTCCTCATTAGCGAACTCGTCTCCCGGCTCTACCCAGACAAGACAAACAATCAACAAGGATACGATCAACCACGTGCAAGGACCAAGCAATATGATGCAATGATGATATGCTATGCGGGATGCGATGCGGGATGCATATGCAAGATATGACAGGAAAAGCATGAACCTGGCCTCAACTTGGCAATCCAAGTGTGCCACTGGAAAGATGAGACTAAATCGCTTGAAAACGATATAAAGATCACCGGAATCGGAGTTACGGTTTGGAAATGGCAAGCGATTCAAAAATGACACCGGTCTGCGATTTACAGCAAGTAGCCATCTAAATGCAATGAGATGAACATGCTACAGCACCCAAACATGACAACAAAATACATGGCAGAGATGCATTCAAGATGCTTAACAAAAGTCTAGCACTAAGCTACGGCCAAATCATCCATTAATAGGTTCAAACAAGCATGGCAAAAATGCATATGGTAAACAGATCTCAGACTTAGTGAAATTAACACTTGTCTGGAATTTCAGATCAGGTAGCTCTCTTCGGAGCAACAAAACTACATGCTACAGGACCTGAACATGGAAAAGTAAAGCATGGAATGGAGCTACTCAAAGAGATTAACCAAAGTCCCTTAGTGACCTTGAGCCAAAAGGGATCAGAAAATACAATTGCAAGCATGTAAACATAGCAAAAACATAATCAGTTTTCAGACTTAGTGAAAACTGGCACATGCTGAAACATAACTCAAGTAGGCATGTTTACGAGCTCGATGCACTCGCTATAGTGTAAGTCATGGCAAGACAAGCATACACCCATCAAGAAGGCACAAAATGCAAGCTAGACATGGCAAGAACAATAACATAGCATGCACGGATCAACTACAACATCATCGGCAAAATTGCAAACAAGTTGACAATCTGCCCAGATTCACAAAGTAGCAAAAGTAGAGCTCGATTGACTCAAGCTAGGGTGCTCCATAATTGCAAACAAAGACATGGATGGATAGATCACTACAATATTAACAAAACATCCTTACTGATCATCCTCAAAAGAGGCACGGATCACTAGGAAACAACATGAACATATGGGCATATGAGATAAACAACTCAAGGACTTAGTGGAATCGCTAAGTCCCTGAAAACAGAATTAGCAAGTGCACCACTTTGCAAGCTTGCACTAGTCACCACACACATCACAAAAATACATGGGTTGCATCTCTGGAAAGATGGCAAAACCCTTAACAAAACATATGCAGAACAACAGGGCATATCATGCACACATTAATCATGGCAAAAATGACAAAAACCTAAATGGAGCAGCATATCTGACAATTATCTCAAGTAGCCCTCTTCTAACAACATTTTGGGCATCAAGATAAACTCAAATGAAAATGATGCAATGGAATGAAATGATGTACTCTCTGAGATGAACATTTTGATATGCTATATGCATGAATCGGAGCTACGGATGCAAAGTTACGGGGCTAAGAATAGGGGCACTTGGATCTGGAATTTCGGGACTTGGAAGAAAAAAAATCACCCCGAGATCTTGGGTTTACTGTTCACGGCACGCGAACCAAGGTTCGTCGGATCCTCTCGCCGGAATAGATGGAGCTCGCCGGAGTTGGCTCCCGGAGCCGAAGGAGAGGCGGGGAGGGCCGGATCCCGCGCGGTGGAGGTCGTGGAGGTCGGGGGCGGCGAGGGGCGC
This sequence comes from Triticum aestivum, assembly GCF_018294505.1. Lineage (NCBI taxonomy): Eukaryota > Viridiplantae > Streptophyta > Magnoliopsida > Poales > Poaceae > Triticum > Triticum aestivum. The sequence goes on along the minus strand of NC_057794.1, from coordinate 79,719,457 downwards.
GGCCCCGGGCGGCGATG
>NC_057794.1:79709760-79718964 GCF_018294505.1 Triticum aestivum | reverse complement strand
GGCGGTTGAGGCGGTGCAGACGTGTCCGGTTAGGCGGCGGACATGTCCGGCGGCGGCAGGGAGATTTTTAGGGTTTCGGAGAGGGAGATCCGGATTTCGTGGAAGGGGTCTTTAAATAGGCATAGAGGGAGCTAGGAGAGTCCAAATGAGGTGCGGTTTTCGGCCACACAATCGTGATCGAACGCTCTAGATGATGGAGAAGGCTTAGGTGGGTTTTTTTCCAGATGGAGGGGTGTTGGGCTGCAACACACACGAGGCCTTTTCGGTCCCTCGGTTAACCGTTGGAGTATCAAACGAAGTCCAAATGATACGAAACTTGACAGGCAGTCTACCGGTAGTAAACCAAGGCCGCTTGGCAAGTCTCGTTCCAATCCGGAAATGTTTAATCCCCACACATGAAAGAAAGCTAGAAATGACCACCGGAGGAGAACGGAGCGCCGGAATGCAAAATGGACAATGGGGAAAATGCTCGAATGCATGAGATGAACACGTATGCAAATGCAATGCACATGATGACATGATATGTGATGCATGACAATGATAACAACACACGGAGACAAAGACCCGAACCCGAGAAAATAAAATAACTTATCGCCGGAAACGGCAAGAGTTGGAGTACAAATTGGGAAAGTTACATCCGGGGTGTTACAACACTCCACCACTACGAAAGGATCTCGTCCTGAGATCTAGGACTGAAAGAACGCCGGGTACTCAGAACAGAGGTGATCCTCGCGTTCCCAAGTAGCTTCACGGTCGGAATGGTGTGACCACTTGACTTTGAGAAATTTGATTGACTTATTCGAGTCTTGCGTTCAGTCTCTTCAAGAATAGCGATTGGGTGCTCACGATAAGAGAGATCTTTTGGAGCTCAATGTCCTCGAAGTTGACGGTGCGGTCAGGAGTCTTGAAGCACTTTCGGAGCTGAGAGACATGGAACACGTCATGAACATTTGCAAAGTTTGAAGGAAGCTCGAGTTGATAGGCGAGGTCGCCTCTCTTGCTGACAATCTTGAAAGGTCCCACGTATCTAGGGGCAAGCTTCCCTTTGATACCGAAGCGACGAGTACCTTTCATAGGAGAGACGCGGAGGTAAACATGATCTCCGATCTCGAAAGCCAAATCACGCTTCTTACTATTATAGTAGCTCTTCTAACGGGATTGGGCTGCTTTGAGGTTATCACGAATGACTTTGCACATTTCCTCTGCCTCTGTGATTAAGTCATTACCCAAAAGCTGACGTTCACCAGTTTCAGACCAGTTGAGAGGGGTACGGCACTTCCTGCCATACCGAATTTCAAATGGGGCCTTGCCCGAACTTGCTTGAAAACTGTTGTTGTAGGAGAATTCAGCATAAGGAAGACAATCCTCCCACTTCATGCCGAAGGAGATCACACAAGCCCTGAGCATATCTTCAAGAATCTGGTTGACACGCTCGACTTGACCGCTAGTTTAAGGATGGAAAGCAGTGCTGAAGCGGATGTTGGTGCCCATGGCCTTCTGAAAAGAATCCCAAAACTTGGATGTAAAGATGTTGCCACGGTCTGAAGAGATCACTTGAGGAATACCGTGCAGAGAGACAATACGAGAGGTATAGAGTTCCGCCAATTGAGCTGCACTGATCGACTCTTTGATAGGCAGAAAATGAGCCACTTTGGTGAGTTTGTCGATGACAACGAATATAGCATCATTGCCACGCTTGGACTTTGGAAACCCAGTCACGAAGTCCATCTCAATGTGGTCAAACTTCCATTCTGGAATGGCAAGAGGTTGGAGGAGACCCGCTGGCCTTTGGTGTTCTGCCTTCACTCTTCTGCAGACATCACATTCGTTCACGAATTGAGCAATCTCGCGCTTCATTCGAGTCCACCAATAAGCCTGCTTGAGGTCCTGATACATCTTCGTGCTCCCAGGGTGGATGGAGAGGAGAGAATTGTGAGCCTCATTCATGATCACTTTACGAAGTTCACCTTTGGGTACAACAATACGATCCTCGAAGAAGAGAGTATCCTTGTCATCAAGGCGGTAGCACTTGTACTTGGGTTGACTCTTGGCAATCCCAATCTTCACCTTTTTCACCATAGCATCAAGAAGCTGGGCTTGGAGAATTTGGTCTTCTAGGGTAGGAGAGACTTGAAGATTGGCGAGGAAACCTTGAGGAACAACTTGTAGATTAAGTTTGCGGAAAGCTTCACAAAGCTCGGGTTGATAAGGCTTGAGAATCAGACTGTTGTAGTAAGATTTCCTGCTGAATGCGTCAGCAATCACATTGGCCTTGCCTGGAGTATACTCAATACTCGGATTATACTCTTGAATCATTTCGACCCATCGAGTTTGCCTAAGGTTGAGATTAGGCTGAGTGAAGATGTACTTGAGAATCTTGTGATTAGTGAAAATGTCAACTTTTCTTCCCAATAGAAGATGTCTCCAAGTCAAAAGAGCATGCAGAACTGCCGCCAACTCGAGATCATGAGTGGGGTAGTTCTTCTCATTAGGCTTCAATTGGCGAGAGGTATAAGAAACAACTTTCTTCTCTTGCATCAATACTGCGCCAAGACCTTGGAGAGATGCATCACAAAAGACCTCGTACGGCTTGGATTCATCAGGCGGAGTCAGAACTGGAGCAGTGACCAATTTCTCTTTCAAAGTGTTGAAAGCAATATCACACTCCGGAGACCAAACGTACTTGACGTGCTTCTGGAGAATATTAGAGAGAGGCTTCACAATCTTAGAAAAGTTTTCAACGAATCTTTGGCAATAGCTTGCGAGACCGAGGAAGCTACGGAGTTGCTTCATGTTCTGTGGAGGTTCCCAATTCACAATTGTAGACACCTTCCCAGGATTCATGGCAATTCCTTTCGCAGAGATGATATGACCAAGATAAAGAACCTCATCGAGCCAAAATTCACACTTGGAGAACTTGGCGTAGAACTGATGTTCTCTGAGCTTATCAAGAACCAAACGCAAGTGCTTGGCATGATCTTCCTTGTTCTTCGAGAAAACCAGAATGTCGTCGAGATAGACCAAAACAAAGTCATTGGTGTAGGCGTTGAAGATGAAGTTCATCATGCAAGAGAACGTCAGAGGAGCGTTGACGAGGCCAAAAGACATGACAGTGTATTCATATGAACCAAAACTTGTCCTGAAGGCCGTCTTGGGGATACCTTGCTCATGGATTCGAATCTGATGATAACCCATACGGAGATCAAGCTTGGAGAATACTTGGGCACCTTTGAGTTGTTCGAACAGCTCATTGATGTTGGGAAGTGGGTATTTGTTCTTGATGGTCTTCTTGTTCACTGGACGGTAATCAACACAAAGTCGGTCCGTTCCATCCTTCTTCTTCACAAAAAGAACACCACAACCCCATGGAGAAGAACTAGGCCGGATGAGACCCATTCTTTCTTCAATATTGAGTTGCTTCTTCAGCTCCTTCAACTCTTCAGGTCCGAGCTTGTAAGGACGTTTGCACACAGGTTCCGTGCCAGGCTCAAGATCAATAAAGAATTCAACTGGACGGTGCGGAGGCATTCCTGGAAGCTCTTCTGGAAAGACGTCTTGATATTCGCAAACGACTGGAATTTGCGAGATGGCATCCAATTCACCCTTCTCATTGAGAGAAAACAGACGGATGGTATTATCCCGAGCAGCAAAGACAATTACATCCTCAGACGAATGAGTCAATTGAATCTGCCTGGCTGCACAATCAAGCTGAGCCTTGTGCTTAGAAAGCCAATCCATCCTGAGAATAAGATCAATATCCGAGTTACCAAGAACCAACGGAGAAGAGAGAAACTTGTAGTCACCCAACGTGATAGAGATATCGGGAGCAACCAAACTAGAAGTCAAAAGCTTGCCGGGATAAACAACTTGCATGACTTTGGGCATGATCTCAGTCTCAACATTGTGCTTCGATGCAAAAGGACATGACAAAAAGGAATGCGATGCACCAGTGTCAAAAAGAACTTTTGCAGGAACATCGTTAACAGGAAGGTTACCCATGATCACATCTGACGAGTCCTCTACCTGAGCTGCATTCATCAAGTTGACCTTGGCGTGCTTGGGGTTATGCTTGACCAAAGCTATACTTGCCGATCTGACAGGAGGAGGAGGAGGAAGACGCCTCTGGTTGAAACACTTGTTGGCATAGTGACCCTTCTGTTGGCACTTGTTGCACGTGACCTCTGAAAGCGGACGGTGATACGGAGCACTCGATCTTGGAGCTTGAGACGAAGCCTTGTTCTGAAAGCCAGGGTTGGGTGGGTGGGAAGAACCACTGCCACCTTTGCTCTTCTGCTGATACGGCTGACGGAACGGAGGAGGAGGAAGCCAATACTTCTGCTGCTTGGCCACTTGAGTAGAGGAAGTAGGAGTAGCATCTCTGACTCGCTTCTTGGAAGCATCACACCTCAGCTGAGCAGCCTCTTGCTTCAGTGCCATGTTGTAGAACTCATCATACCTCAAGGGCTCAAAGAGAACAAGAGCTAGCTGAATTTCTTCTCTGAGACCACCCCTGAACTGGTATATCATGCTCTTCTCATCAGGGACGTCCTGCTTGGCAAAGCGGGCGAGCTTCTGAAACAACTTGTTGTAGTCATAGACAGACAAAGAGCCTTGCTTCAGGTTGCGGAATTCCTCACGCTTGCTTTCAACCACGCTCTGGGGAATATGATGAGCTCAGAAATCTCGACGGAAATCATCCCAAGTGATAACACGTCCACCTCTGGAATCCTTGTACTGCTGGAACCATTCTGCAGCTTGATCTTTGAGTTGGAAGGAAGCGAACTTAACAAAGTCCTCAGGCCTGACGTTACTGCACTCGAAATGCTTGCACAGATCCACAAGCCAATCGTCAGCATCGGTTGCCTCAACACAATTGCTGAAAGTCTTTGGCCTGTTAGCAAGGAACTGGTTGAGTGAAGCAAAGTGATTTTGATTGCTTCCTTGATTCCCTTGGTTGCCTTGATTGCGGTCTTGAAGAATTTGCATGATCAACTGTGTGTTTGCATTGGTTGTGGCCATCACAGCTTGCCATGCCTCCGGAGGAGGTGGAGGTGGTGGAGGATTAGGATTCAGAGTCGTGCGCATTGGAGGAGCCATCCTGAAGAGGTTGACCACCATTAGCACATTGACAGACAAAAATTTGAAGCTGAATCCAACGGAATGAAAATTGCAACATATAGTCTTCACATCCGAACGAAATGAACGAATGCATTCCTCTTGAAATGGTCACATGTCCACAAATTGAGAAGCCATGTAGAATTAAGGTAGAGAAATAAATCAACAAGGTACGGATCAAGAACGAATAATCGGTAAGAAATCCCAATCTCAAACCAATATTCGTGGAAGAAGAACTAGAGCTACAAGAATTCCCACCTATGAAACTCCCGAACCTTTCCGGTTATGCAATCAGGTGTTGGGGATACAGGGGAAGCATAATATCTCACCCAAACTAGCAAATCCTACATCCAGCTGTATCCATCCTTCAACACATACCCAAGAAATCTTCGGAAACCATCTACCTCAACCTTCAAAAAGCATCCGTTATACAAGTTATGGCGATACTCCCGAACTCCCGCCCCAGTACTGGGTGGCGTCGAGGTTATCTCACCAACGAACTGCATAAAAGAGATTTTCGATGTTGGTGTACTAAACTCAGGTATTCCAGAACCGCAACGATAAAATTATGATGACAACACCTCAGAGATCAACTCCCCAGGACACTTCCACTAAACCCCTGACAGGAGGCACCAAGACAATGTTCTCATCATAAAACCATCGGAACGATTCCAAGATACCCGCCTGATCCTAAATTTTTTTAGTGAAATTTGAGAAGCAATGGGGCTCCTAAAGTCGGGGAACGCTCTGATTACCAACTTATAACACCCTCGATGCGACTATATCTCCCACGTGTCGAGGCACGACTTAGAGGCATAATCGCATTGAAGGCATATGTCGCAAGTTAGGCAATCTTCACAACATCCCATGTAATATAAATAATAAAGGGGAGATAACATAGTTGGCTTACACTCGCCACGTCAATCAAGTACATAAATAACATTACATCATCCAAACACTCATGGCCCAACTACGGCACCAAAATAAAAGATAACCCAACATGCGACACGGTCCCAATCACCCCCAACTGGGCACCACTACTGATCATCAGAAAAGGAAACATAGTAACGTTGAGAGTCTTTGTTGAACTCCCACTTGAGCTCATACGCGTCTGCTGGAGCGGAATCATCGGGCCCTGGATCTGGTGTAATAGTAATCTGTGAGCCACAGGGACTCAGCAATCTCGCACCCTCACGATCAAAACTATTTAAGCTTATAGGTAAGGCAAGGTAAATATATGTGGAGCTGCAGCAAGCGACTAGCAAGTATGGTGGCTAACTTATTCGCAAAAAAGAGCGAGAAGAGGAGGCAAAGAGCAAGCGCGAAACTAGAGAACAACCTGCGCAAACATTACTCCAACACCGTGTCCACTTCCCGGACTCCACCGAGAAGAGGCCATCATGGTAACACACTCAATTGATTCATTTTAATTAAGTTAAGGTTCAAGTTATCTACAACCGGACATTAACAAATTCCCATCTGCCCATAACCGCGGGCACGGCTTTCGAAAGTTCAAATCCGTGCAGGGGAGTCCCAACTTAGCCCATGACAAGCTCTCACGGTCAACGAAGGAATAGACCTCCTCCCAAGATGTTCCGATCAGACTCGGTATCTCGGTTCTTCAAGACATTTCGACAGGTTAAAACAAGACCAGCAACACCGCCCGAATGTGCCGACAAATCCCGATAGGAGCTGCACATATCTCGTTCTCAGGGCACACTCAGATGAGACATCCTACGAGTAAAACCAACCCTCAAGTTGCCCCGAGGTGGCCCCGCAGTCTACTCGGTCGGACCAACACTCAGAGGAGCACTGGCCCAGGGGGGTTAGATAAGATGACCCTCGGGCTCCGGAAACCCAGGGGAAAAAGAGGCTAGGTGGCAAATGGTAAAACCAAGGTTGGGCATTGCTGGAAAAGCTTTAATCAAGGCGAACTATCAAGGGGTTCCCATTATAACCCAACCGCGTAAGGAACGCAAAATCCGGGAACATAACACCGATATGACGGAAACTAGGGCGGTAAGAGTGGAACAAAACACTCGGCGAGAGGCCGAGCCTTCCACCCTTTACCAAGTATATAGATGCATTAAGATAACATAGCAATATAATGATATCCCAACAAGTAAATAAATGTTCCAACAAGGAATGGCCTCCAATCTTCACCTGCAACTAGCAACGCTATAAGAGGGGCTGAGCAAAGCGGTAACATAGCCAATCAACGGTTTGCTAGGATAAGGTGGGTTAGAGGTTTGACATGGCAATTTGGGAGGCTTGAAAGCAAGTGGTAGGCATCGTAGCATTGGCATAGCAAAAGAGCGAGCAAACTAGCATAACAAAGATAGTAGTGATTTCGAGGGTATGATCATCTTGCCTGCACAGTTGTCAGAGTTGACTGGATCCTCGAAAGCGAACTCAACGGGCTCCTCGTTAAAGAACTCGTCTCCCAGCTCTACCCAAACAAGACAAACAAGCAACAAGGATACAATCAACCACGTGCAAGGACCAAGCAATATGATGCAATGATGATATGCTATGCAGGATGCGATGCGGGATGCATATGCAAGATATGACAGGAAAAGCATGAACCTGGCCTCAACTTGGCAATACAAGTGTACCACTGGAAAGATGAGACGAAATCGCTTGAAAACGATATAAATATCAATGGAATCGGAGTTACGGTTTGGAAATGGCAAGCGATTCAAAAATGACACCGGTCTGCGATTTACAGCAAGTAGCCATCTAAATGCAATGAGATGAACATGCTACAGCACCCAAACATGACTACAAAATACATGGCAGAGATGCATTCAAGATTCTTAACAAAAGTCTAGCACTGAGCTACGGCCAAATCATCCATTAACAGGTTCAAACAAGCATGGCAAAAATGCATATGGTAAACAGATCTCAGACTTAGTGAAATTAACACTTGTCTGGAATTTCAGATCAGGTAGCTCTCTTCGGAGCAACAAAACTACATGCTACAGGACCTGAACATGGCAAAGTAAAGCATGGCATGGAGCTACTCAAAGAGCTTAACCAAAGTCCCTTAGTGACCTTGAGCCAAAAGGGATCAGAAAATACAATTGCAAGCATGTAAACATAGCAAAAACATAATCAGTTTTCAGACTTAGTGAAAACTAGCACATGCTGAAACATAACTCAAGTAGGCATGTTTACGAGCTCGATGCACTCGCTACGGTGCAAGTCATGGCAAGACAAGCATACACCCATCAATAAGGCACAAAATGAAAGCTAGACATGGCAAGAACAATAACATAGCATGCACGGATCAACTACAACATCATCGGCAAAATTGCAAACAAGTTGACAATCTGCCCAGATTCACAAAGTAGCAAAAGTAGAGCTCGATTGACTCAAGCTAGGGTGCTCCATAATTGCAACCAAAGACATGGATGGATAGAGAACTACAATATTAACAACACATCCTTACTGATCATCCTCAAAAGAGGCACGGATCACTAGGAAACAACATGAACATATGGGCATATGAGATAAACAGCTCAAGGACTTTGTGGAATCGCAAGTGCACCACTTTGCAAGCTTGCACTAGTCACCACACAGATCACAAAAATACATGGGTTGCATCTCTGGAAAGATGGCAAAACCCTTAACAAAACATATGCAGAACAACAGGGCATATCATGCACACATTAATCATGGCAAAAATGACAAAAACCTAAATGGAGCAACATATCTGACATTTATCTCAAATAGCCCTCTTCTAACAACATTTTGGGCATCAAGATAAACTCAAATGAAAATGATGCAATGGAATGAAATGATGTACTCTCTGAGATGAACATTTTGATATGCTATATGCATGAATCGGAGCTACGGATGCAAAGTTACGGGGCTAAGAACAGGGGCACTTGGATCTGGAATTTTGGGACTTGGAAGAAAAAAAATCACCCCGAGATCTACGATTTACTGTTCATGGCACGCGAACCGAGGTTCGTCGGATCCTCTCGCCGGAATAGACAGATCTCGCCGGAGTTGGCTCCTGGAGCCGAAGGAGAGGCGGGGAGGGCCGGATCCCGCGCGGTGGAGGTCGTGGAGGTCGGGGGCGGC